>NC_053169.1:58137854-58304036 GCF_016835505.1 Polypterus senegalus
ACTATAAACAGAGTCATATACACAGACTGCTTTACCGTAATAGCTTTCTGCTATGATAATTTCCCAAACAAGCCTAACGACCATTGAATTATGTGTTACAGTTACATTTTCAGTTACAAAGTAGGCTGGGACCAGATCAATAAAAAACAAGCTTTGCTCGAACATTTTGTCTTGCGACTTCAAGATTTTGGGAAAGCTTCTTTCTTGCAGTGCTCTCTCAATCATTTATGTTATCTTACTTCTACAATTAGCTTTCTGCTTTTTAGATTCATCACTTTAACACTAGAATTACCAAAGCCTATGAAAACTTCATAAATCCGGCCCACCTTAAATCCCATCGCACCTCTCCATCAGCATCTATTGTCCTGTAATTGTGCCGATCAAGACATGCTGCAAGCAGCCTACTATTCCATCCCTCCACTGCTACAGAATGTGCACAAAGTTCTCCCAGCTCATGCCTTGATTATCTGGGAGTGAAGTGCTGGAGTTTTAGAGTGGAAATAATAGATTGTTATTTGGAACACATGCATCTCATGTGTGTTCCGTTTCTACAATAATCTGTGTAAACACATTGTTAAAACAAACGTTTTTCATATTTTTAATAACAAATGACAAAATGTAGGCATAAAAACTATGTAATGTGTGAAGCCTTAAGTCCAAAGATCAAATAAACAATTTCACAAAAGGTGCAAGGATGAAACAGCTTCCATGGCGTAGCAGTAACAATTGCTGACTTGTAGTCAAGAGTTCCTGGTTCGATCAAGGCTGCCTCCTGTATTTACTGTTTTCAGTAGTGAGCTGCTCTTATTGTTATTATACAGTAAACATACATTTGTGTCTGTAACAGCCAGTGTACATTTATAGGACTTGTAAAAGTTAGCATTTTTTTTTCCCCCACTTTTATTCTTTCAGTCGCGATCAAGATACATACTATACCCCCGGGATCTGACGCGGCTAGTTTTTATTTGAAACTGGGAATAACTGTAGATTTGAGTGGTATTTTGAGACAATGAAACTGGAAATTCTCTGATCTGGAGGGATAAAAGCTGGCACAGAAACGCTGGTGAATCTGCCTTCTTCGTATCCGACTGACACTTGATTTTTTTTTTTTATTCAGTTTTATTGAGTGTTCCTGCTCATGCTGAAGTAGTATACACCTTATGGTTCATGATGTCAAAGCCACACTGTCTCTGTGTGTTGTGTTTTTTTTTTGTTTTTTTTGGGGCATAGATATATATATTTGGAATTATTCATTTTATGACCTGAATAGTACATTTCGGAAAATATTGTGGCACTGATGCAACATTATTTATATTCATTTACATAACATCTTGCGGATGTAATCACTGACTGCCTGTCTCTCCCCCAACCCCAATCTTGCCAGTCCCCACATGTTGCTGTACGGTGGTGTTTCTTTTGTACTCCAGGACATGCAGAGAAAAGAATAATACAGAGAGGTCAGTTCAGCGCTATATGCAATCATCAGATTCAAATGTTAACATTTCACACACATGCAAGGTCCGTCCTTCCTACATTACGATGTGTGTACCTGTTGCAGATCTACCCAAATTTCATCTGAAATTCATCTGCCCAAACCTTTGAATCTGATATGAGGCATAACATTTCTCTGCCCATATTAGGCAGGAGATAACAATAAAGATGACGTTATTGAAATTTCAGAGTGCTGGACATCAGAAAACAAACAATATACAAACTTACCCCTGAATTTCTTCAATATGCCCACTTTCGTCATCAGGGATAGAGATCTCATTCTCCAATGATGCATTTTTGCCAAATGAACCTCCAGACTGACCTTAAGGATATACAGAAAAAAACCCATGTAATTCTTCTGGTATGAAACATGGACGCATAATATTTATCACCATGCAATGCATGTATGTCTTCTCTGTTCAGAATACAAATTCCACAGATGCCATTTCTTCCCTGCTAACATGTATGGCAATAATTTGCGAGTGCTGCTCACAGTAGGCATACCTGCATGTTCGAGTGTTAACTGGTGCTGCTTATATGTAAATCCACTCTGATTTGTGACTAGCAGTAAGCTACAATAAATAAATGACTTCAGAATAGCAATGGTTTAAAAAAGTATGTCACCTTGATTGTTTAGGTAACATGTATTGTTAAATGCATGGTATAAAACACACCCACCTGGAAAAAAATAATTAAAAAAGAAAAAATAATGATAAATGTAATAATTGTGTCATTTGGACTGCCTTGTCCTGTATAAAAAGTTTTACTTAATCCACTTTATGACAGAGTATTTAACTAGGTATCCATCATCAAGTCAAGCAGGATTTATTGTCATACCATCTACACACATACCTTGGTACATTATACAGTTGTATTAAATTATGTTTCCTAGTACCATAGTGCAATATTTAGGAAAAAAAAATCTTACAATATAACCTCACAGAGGAGTGGGTAATTTTACATAATGATATGCAGAACAAGGAATAACATCTGTGCAAATCAGCATCATATTGATAAACAGCAACAGTGCTGTAAGAATTATGTTTCTGGACTTCTCTAGCGCCTTCAACACCATCCAACCTCTGCTCCTTAGTGACAAGCTGACAGAGATGGGAGTAGATTCATACCTGGTAGCATGGATGTGGACTATCTTAAAGACAGACCACAGTATGTGTGTCTCGGGAACTGCAGGTCTGACATTGTGGTCAGCAACACAGGAGCGCTGCAGGGGACTGTATTTTCTCCGGTCCTGTTCAGCCTATATACATCAGACTTCCAATACAACTCGGACTCCTGCCACGTGCAAAAAGTTTACATACGACACTGCTATCGTGGGCTACATCAGGAGGGGGCAGGAGTAGGAGTATAGGAAACTAATCAAGGACTTTGTTAAATGGCGCAACTCAAACCACCCACCACTCAACACCAGAAAAATCAAGGAGATGGTGGTGGATTTTAGGAGGCCCAGGCCCCTCATGGACCCTGTGATCATCAGAGGTGACTGTGTGCAGAGGATGCAGACCTATAAATATCTGGAAGTGCAGCTGGATAATAAATTGGACTGGACTTCCAATACTGATGCTTCATGTAAGAAAGGACTGAGCCAACTATACTTCCTTAGAAGGCTGGCGTCCTTCAACATCTGCAATAAGATACTGCAGATGTTCTATCAGACAGTTGTGGCAAGCACCCTCTTCTCCACGGTGGTGTGCTGGGGAGGCAGCATAAAGAAGAGGGATGCCTTACGCCTGGACAAACTTGTGAGGAAGGCAGGCTCTATTGTAGACACGGAGCTGGACAGTTTGACATACATGGCAGAGTGACGGGCACTGAGCAGGCTCCTGTCAATAATGGAAAATCCATTGAACGGGATCATCTCCAGACAGAGGAGCAGCTTCAGCGACAGACTGCTGTCACTGTCCTGCTCCACTGACAGACTGAGGAGATAGTTCCTCCCCCACACTATGCGACTCTTCAAATCCGCTCGGGGGATAAACGTTAATATTATACAAAATTAATTTCTGTCTGTTATACCTTTATTGTTATCACTTTTTAATTTTATATTGTTCTTTATCGGTATGCTGCTGCTAGAGTATGTGAATTTCCCCTTTGGATGAATAAAGTATCTATCTAATACAAATGATTACAGAATAGAACACGAATTAGAAAAAAGCCTATGATAAGGGAGCACATATAAAGAGAGGGGATAATATTGTGTTTAGGAGCTAAAGACTACCTGTGGAAAGAAGCTATTGTCCAGTCTGGCAGTGTTAGTCTCCAGACTCCAATATCTTCTGTGGGATGGAACAGGGAAAAGATCTTGTGGGAGGGATCCCCTGCAACACTTGGAGGCTTTACAGAAGCACTGCTTTGTGATCATGTCCATGACTGAATTAAGAGAAGGCCCAATGTTTTCCCAAAGAATTCCCACTTTTTTCTTGAAACTTGTACTTGATCAATTCATTATAACACAATCATAAATATGTTGTAGCTCATGGTAAAAAAAAAACAAATATCAAAATAACACTTTGGTGATAACTGCGAGGGACTAGCATGCTGTCCAGGGTTGTTCCTCACCTTGCCCCTCAGTGCTGACAGATAAGTTCCAGCCTTCCATGACCCTGAATTGGACTAAGCAGATTTGACAATATATGTACTAACTAGATAGACAGATAGGATATATAGATACTTTATTAATCCCCAAGGGGAAATTCACATACTCCAGCAGCAGCATAGTGATAAAAAACAATATTAAAAGAGTGATAAAAATGCAGTTCAAGTTAAAAATGCAAGGTGGAAAGTGTGAGGCAGGTATAACAGACAATAACATTGTAGAATGTTAATGTTAATGCAACTTTATTAGACCAATATACAAGCATTAAGTAAAGAACTTTGCTTACTTTATTTTACAAAATAGCTTTATATGGTGACATAGTTGGTGGGGTCATTGCTGTGTCACTATACATGGCTCCTATGTCAGTTCCAGGCTGCATTGCTTTTCATGGTGTGTATGTTTTCTGAGTTTTTATTTGTTCCCCAAAGTACAAACAAATTCTGCAAAGTTCCCTTACTGTGTTAATGTAGATGTATGTGTATTCAGTTGTATCTAGCAGTAGACTGACATCCTGTACGGAGTTGGTTACTTGCCTTTCATAGAGCAGAAATGAATGTGTTAAGGGTTTCATAGAGCCGAAATTAATGTGTTAAGGGCTCCAAGTTGGAGTAGGTCTGTATTGATGGCCGATTGTGTCGTGAAGAAAAAGTGCTCTCTCTTTAAAAAAGCAGTCTTGGAGTCCAGATGTTAATGCAGAAGACATCTTTATTACACAGCAATGTAACAAGGAGACTTGACCAAGGTACAATTGCTTAAACTAGGAAATGTATCGGTTTATATTACATTTCTTATCGTCTATGCAAAATACACTCCGGCATCTAGTTCTTCCTAACATTACCTAATGTAAATTAACTAGTGTCCATCATCTGACCGTAACTTGCCAACATAACTCCTTACCCTATGGAAGTCTCTGAGACTGGTTTGTCAGTCAATTTCCATCACTAAGATTCTGGGCTTCTCAAACAAAAGTTACATGATGCATAGGCACCTCTCAAGGCTAAAACATTTTAACCAGCCCCATCTCTAAGACACTGGCGATTAGTTTTCATATAGTGCACACTTATCCTTGGCTTGTCATTATCTCATGCTAGTGTCCATGCAAGCAGGCAGACAAGCAAGCCACTACAAGTGAAAGCAAGAGGCCTTAAGCACAAGAAGATTCTAGCTGTTCAAAAAAAAAAAATACAGGCAGAAGCCTTTAATAATTAACTGTTGTATTAGCTAACTTTATGGTTATACAACACATTTTAGTTAAAATCTCTGCATCATTTTTTCTAAAACAATGGTCTGTTCAGCTCTCCCAAATAAACAGTGTCCTTAACTTATTATTTCAATGAAAATATAAATATAACCTTCTTAATAATTCCAAAGCTAATGATTAAATTTTCTGCAACAGATGGAAATTTATAGCATTTAAAAAAACTGAACAGATGCTTACATAGTAAATTAGACACATTTCTTTTAAAGAACAGTATCAGTTATATTACAAATATTCCTTCACTTTTCAAAAAATGTTTCAATGTAATTTCTGGGATATATTGAAGTTTGGTTGTTTTAGCAAATGTGCCAAATACAATGCATCTGTATTAGATATTCACAGTAATACGCGACTATTTAAGTATTTCTGGGTCAGGAATGTGTATACGGTTCAAGCAGAGCCACAGCAACCATGGGTTCATTTATATCCAAGTCATAAAACAGAGACTATGGAATGTGTTTAATTACACCTTGATCGCACTCTTATTATGAATACAAGATTCTCAAAATACTGTCTGGAAAAAACAGAATAAATTAATAAATGCTAAAATTGCTAAATTCTCCTGTATAGAAGATGTCGTAGCAATGTAGCTTCCAATCTTGAATCCACAAACTTGGTTCAAAATAAAAAAAAAAAGATTATGCATTTACTGTGATTTCTTGGAAAATTAACTTTTAAGTGCCATTACAGTAGACTGTGATGCATTGTGGGTAACACAATCCATGTTGATTAACTCACTGTCTTAATCTCTGCTTTCAGAATGACAACTGAAGATGAAAAAAATATATATATCATATATGCATATAACTTCACTCATCCTACCCTGTGTAAGAGTTCTACAGTATTTATTCTCTATGATGGAAAAAAATGCTTAAAAGAGTCCTTTCAGCAACTATAAGTAAAATGAACTTCCATCTTTTTCTTAGGTACAGTGGTACTTCTGGTCACAACCATAATTCGTTCCAAAAGACTAGATGAGACCCGATTTTGTTGCGACCGGAACGTAACTACCCCCATAAGATTGTATGTAAATACAATTAATCCGTTCCAAACCATACAAACTTTATGCAATTACATTTTTTTTTTTTTTGGTTTTTAATCACAAAAATAGTTAATTATACCATAGAATGCACAGTGCAATAGTAAACTAAATATAAAAACATTGAATAACACTGAGAAAACCTTGAACAACAGAGAAAACTAACATTACAAGAGTTTCTGCTACACCCTTACAAACCGCTCGCTGTAAAAAAACTTTTTTATGAGTTTTAAGCACAGGGAAAAAAATGAAAGTTTGAAAAATCCTTAATTTATACAAAAACTAACCATAAACAACAAAGAAAACTAACCATAAACAACAAAGAAAACTAACCTTGCAGGAGTCGAGTTCTGGCGTAAAGGAAGTGAGGAGAAAGCGGGGTGGAGAGGAGGTTACAGTTTTGAGGGAGTCTCTGGCTCCGGGATGGAGGGATGTTCTCCTTCAGGTGTTTTCTTGGGTTTCTGGTGATTTTAGCGGTTTAGCTGGTAGACCAGACTTCACAAAATAGCGGTCTAATGGGACTTGCCTTTTCCTGAAAATTAAATTTTTTCAGAAATGCGACACGACATGGTCGTTCATCATGTTTATCACTCTGTTTGTAACCGCTTTGTCAGGGTGGTTCTTCTCAAAAAAATCCTGGCACTCGTTCCATTTTTCCATGATGGCTTTTATTGCATCACTTTTTATAACCTCCCTTTCCTCTGCTTCCCGTGAGGACTGCTCCTCAGTGAGCAACTTATGCT
The DNA here is from genome assembly GCF_016835505.1 of Polypterus senegalus. Classification (NCBI taxonomy): domain Eukaryota; kingdom Metazoa; phylum Chordata; class Cladistia; order Polypteriformes; family Polypteridae; genus Polypterus; species Polypterus senegalus. The sequence goes on from NC_053169.1 coordinate 58,145,000, forward strand.
GCTCCCGATGGAGTTCAGCGAGTTCCTCCATCGTCAGCTCCTCCTTGTCATCCAGAACCAGCTCCTCGATGTCCTCATTGTCCACTTCAAGACCCATACTCTTGCCCATGGCCACAATCTCATCCACAACAGGAGGCTCAAATCCTTCAAAATCCCATTCAGGCCAAAGAGTCTCCTAGGTCGAGTTCAAGGTCCGGTATGTGAAGTCATCCCAGGCTTTGTCGATGAGATTGATGCAATGAACAATATTAGAATGGTTCTTCCAGAACTCTTTCAGGGTCAAAGACGTCTCCTCGGTCACATTGAAACACCTGGCGAATAGTCCCTTGGTGTACAGCTTCTTAAAATTTGATAACCTGCTCGTCCATGGGCTGCAGAAGAGGAATCATTTTGGGGGGTAGGAACACAACCTTAATAAAGTCGTACTCCTCGACCATATCATTAACCAAATTTGGAGGGTCTGCCGGTCCATCGTCCATTAGAAGGCAACATTTTTCAGGCATATTATTCTCTTCAAGATATTGCTTCATGGCAGGAGCAAAAGCCTTGTGCAGACATTCCAAAAACAAGGTCCTTGTGAACCAACCCTTCGTGTGTTCACGCCAAATCACGAGCAGTCTGGCCTTGTTTACACTGTGCAGCTTGAAAGCATGAGGGTTCTTGAATTGGCAAACGACTAGCAGCTTGATTTTTACGTCACCACTATCGATAGCTCATAGCAAACCAGTTAATCTCTCCTTCATTGGTTTATGGCTGGGCATAGCCTTCTCTTCCTGGGTGACGTAGGTCCTCTTTGGCATCTTCTTCCAGAACAATCTGGTCTTGTCACAGTTGAACACTTGTTGTGGGATGTAGCCTTCGTCCTCCACAAATTTTGTGAACTTTTTCGCAAATTCTTCTGCAGCATCGAAACTAGCAGCCTCTCCATGCCTTAGACCACATTATGAATGTCACTTCTCTTGCGAAACATTTCAAACAATCCTCTACTGGCTTTTAATTCCTCACCTTCGCCACTCGAAGAAGGATTTTATTTTCAGCAAATTACCATGAATCTTCCTGACGTTCTTACTTAACATTGCTTCGCTTACGCTATCCCCTGCACGTTGCTTCTCGTTCAACCACAATAACAACAGTTTTTCCACCTCTTCCAGCACTTGAGGCCTCTACTTGGTTAAGCTGCTTTAATGGCCTATTTCTGCTTTAGAATAGTTGAAATCATAGATTTAGACTTCTTGTACTCTGCGGCAAGATTGGTAACACGAACGCCATGCTCATACTTTTCAATGATTTCTTTCTTTAATTGGATTTCAATTTTCTTTGAACCTTTCTTCTCACCAACACTACCACTCTTCACTTGCTTAGAGGCCATGGTTAACTGCAAAATTAATGCAAACGCACATGAAATAGAGCACAAAGAGTTTACAGTGAATGCACGCTGTCTGACTGAGAACGATGTACAGGGAGAGAAAGAACACGTGCGGAAATCATTGGCACATACGAACCGGAAGGGAAACTGGCCACCAGTGTTTTTGCTCGCCACCAGAGCTTGTGGTTGTGAACAGATGTGAAAGTTTGGCGAAATTTTGATCGTAACCTGATTTGTACGTGTTCGGAAACGTTTGTGACCAGAGGTTCTACTGTATACATTAAGAATTCAAAAATCCAAGGCTTACCAGTCATTGACACGGTATGTGGACTTGTCCCTGTATCTCCTTGCTCTCCACAAGAATCAGTTGGAGAGCCTTTCACATATGTTGCTGATGTATCAAATATGGATGCAGCACTAGATAGTAACGGACTGCAGTGATTGTCAACAAAAGGCAAAGCACCACTGTTTTTCAGCTCTTCAAATCTTCTGGCACACTGTGAAAGCCAAAATCGGCAATAAATTAATTCTTCAGATCTTAAACATATTTCTGAAGTACAAGTTATAAGTTTAATAATAAATCAATATACTCTGTCTTCAAAATTTTAAAGTGGTATTAACTGAACAAAAAAAAAAAATGAACCACCATGTACAGCATTAGCATGGCTGCTTAATTTTTTTTTGGCACAGCAGAGCTCTTGATGTTCACTAATTAGCACGATATAGCATTCTTAAATCCACAGTTCAAGGTCTCAGGTGGCCAAAGTTTGTCAGCAGCAAGGGTCACAAGGCAGAAAATCCTGGACAGAGTACCAATCTACTGCAAAGACCACACACCCACGTTACTATGTGTCTGCAAGTCTTTTTGACAAATAGAAGGGAAATGACAGAGACACAAGAGACACAAAAACTTGGAATTCAAACAATAGATAACTAGATTTGTGAAATAGCCTTGCCTAACAACTGTGCCACAATAACTATAAACACCACACCTAAATATTTGTTCTTAATGCCAAGCAGCCAACCATGAGGTTGAAGTTCAAAATATACAGATATGATCGAAAAGTTAATTTATTGGTTTTATTAAACAAGAGAATGGGCCAGATGCATGATCTAACTGACTTTGACTATGGTGCAACCCAATTTCCAAAAAAGTTGGGGTGCTGTGTAAAATGTAAAAAACAGAATGCAATGATTTGCAAATTACATAAACCCTATATTTAACTGAAAATAGTACAATAAAGACATATAAAATTGGAAATTTTATTTTTCAAAAAATACAGTGCATCCAGAAAGTATTCACAGCACATCACTTTTTCCACATTTTGTTATGTTACAGCTTTATTCCAAAATGGATTAAATTAATTTTTTTCCTCAGAATTCTACACACAACACCCCATAATGACAATGTGAAAAAAGTTTACTTGAGGTTTTTGCAAATTTATTAAAAATAAAAAAAACTGAGAAATCACAGGTACATAAGTATTCACAGCCTTTGCCATGAAGCTCAAAATTGGGCTCAGGTGCATCCTGTTTCCCCTGATCATCCTTGAGATGTTTCTGCAGCTTAATTGGAGTCCATCTGTGGTAAATCCAGTTGATTGGACCTGATTTGGAAAGGCACACACCTGTCTATATAAGGTACCACAGCTGACAGTTCATGTCAGAGCACAAACCAAGCATAAAGTCAAAGGAATTGTCTGTAGACCTCCGAGACAGGATTGTCTCGAGGCACAAATCTGGGGAAGGTTACAGAAAATTTTCTGCTGCTTTGAAGGTCCCAATGAGCACAGTGGCCTCCATCATCCGTAAGTGGAAGAAGTTTGAAACCACCAGGACTCTTCCTAGAGCTGGCTGGCCATCTAAACTGAACGATCGGGGTAGAAGGGCCTTAGTCAGGGAGGTGACCAAGAACCTGATGGTCACTCTGTCAGAGCTCCAGAGGTCCTCTGTGGAGAGAGGAGAACCTTCCAGAAGGACAACCATTTCTGCAGCAATCACCCAATCAGGCCTGTATGGTAGAGTGGCCAGACGGAAGCCACTACTTAGTAAAAGGCACATGGCAGCCTGCCTGGAGTTTGACAAAAGGCACCTGAAGGACTCTCAGACCATGAGAAACTAAATTCTCCGGTGTGATGAGACAAAGATTGACCTCTTTGGTGTGAATGCCAAGCATCACGTTTGGAAGAAACCAGGCACCGTTCATCACTGTTCATCTGTGAATGTCATTTAGTGGCCCAGCCAGAGCCCAGACTTGAATCCGATTGAACATCTCTGGAGAGATATTAAAATGGCTGTGCACCAATGCTTCCCATCCAACCTGATGGAGCTTGAGAGGTGCTGCAAAGAAGAATGGGTGAAACTGGCCAAGGATAGGTGTGCCAAGCTTGTGGCATCATATTCAAAAAGACTTGAGGCTGCAATTGCTGCCAAAGGTGCATCGACAAAGTATTGAGCAAAGGCTGTGAATACTTATGTACATGTGCTTTCTCAGTTTTTTTTATTTTTAGTAAATTTGAAAAAACCTCAAGTAAACTTTTTTCATGTTGTCATTATGGGGTGTTGTGTGTAGAATTCTGAGGAAAAAAAATAAATGTAATCCATTTTGGAATAAGCCTGTAATACAACAAAATGTGGAAAAAGTGATGCGCTGTGAATACTTTCCAGATGCACTGTATGCTTATTTTGAATTTCATGCCAGCATCACGTTTCAAAAAAGTTGGGCCAGAGGCATGTTTACCACTGTGTCGCATCACCTCTTTTACAACACTTTGTAAACATTTGGGAACTGAGGAGACCAATTCATGTAGTTTTGAAAGTGAAATGTTGTCCGATTCTTGCCCAAGACAGGATTTCAGCTGTTCAACAGGTTTCCTTTCACATATTCTTTTGCTTTATAATATAACAAATGTTTTCAATAGGTAGCAGGTCAGGACTGCAGGTAGGCCTGTAAATCACCCAGACTTACTATGGAGCCATGCTGTTGTAATATGTGCAGAATGCATTTTGGAATTGTCTTGATGAAATAATCAACACCTTCCTGAAAACGAGGGAAAAAAAAATGTCTGGATGGCAGATATGTATATATAACCTGTATATTTCATTTGGCATTAATGGTGCCTTCCTAGATGTGCTCATGACATAGGTAACTTGCACTAGTGCAACCCCATACCAATCACGGATGCTGGATTTTGAACTGTACGCCGATAGCAAGCTGGATGGTCTCTTTTCTCTACAGTCTGTAGGACATGGTATGCATAATTTCAAAAAAGAATTACAAATTTTGACTTGTTGGACCATAGGACAGTTTTTCACTTTGCCACAGTCCACCATACATGAACTTGGGTCCAGAGAAAATGGCAGTGTTTCTAAAACATTGATATAAAAAGTCTACATACCCCTGACAAAAAAATAGATTCTGTGTATTTAATAAATTAAAACCAAGATAAATCCCGTTAGAACCTATTTCACCATTATTGCAAAATTACAATATATACAAAGAATGTGAAAACAAATCAGAAAAAAACAAAAAAATCATACAAAAACCTGGTTGCATTAGTGTGCACTGTGCACACCCCTAAAGTAATACTTAGTTGAAGCACCTTTTGATTTTACTTCAGCACACAGTCTTTTTAGGTAAGAGTCTATCAGTTTAGCACATCTGGACTTGGCAATTTTTGCCCACTGTTCTTTGCAAATAAATTCCGGATCTGTCCAGTTACGAGGGCATCTTTTGTGCACATCGCTCTTCGGGTCACCCCACAGATTTTCAATTGGATTAACTGACATTTGTGATGCAGCGATGAACTGTGTTCTCAGACGATTGTTTTCAGTGTTCCTGAGCCCACACGGTGATTTCCACTACAGAATTGTGTCTGTTTTTAATGCAGTGCTACCCGATATCACTACCATCCAATATTGGGTTTTGGCCTTGTCCCTTTTGTGGAGAGATTTCTTAGGATTGCATCAATCTTTTAAATGTTCTGTGATTTTTTCTTTTTTTTTTTTATGTACCAAAGGCGATAAAATTTTACAATGAGAAAAATTCTTAAATTGTTGCACTATTTTACCACAGTCTTTTACACAGTGTTGAAGCCCTCCCCATTTTTACTTATGGGATCCTCTTTTTATACCCATTGTGCTACTGACCTGTTGCCAAATAATCTAAAATAGTTATGAGATGTTCAACCAGGGTTTTTTTTAAGCATTACACAGCTTTTCTTGTCTTTTGTTTTTGAAATGTGTTGCCGGCGTCATATTTAAAATGAGCATGTATTTTTCCATAAAATAACATTTCTCAGTTTCAACATTTGATATTTCGTCCTTGTTCTGTTTTCAATAGAACATGGGTTTGAATGATTTGTAAATCATTGCATTTGATTTTTATTTACATTTTTACACAGCATTTCAACTTTATTGGAAATGGTATAATATTTAATTTTTGGCACCGGATATGGATCAGTGTGGGTTCCACTTCTCTTTTCTCTCTACATTCGCTCCTTAGGCAATGTTATTTTTTCTCATGGCCTCGGTTACCACGGTTATGCTGATAACACACAGATTTTTCCTCTCATTTTCCACTTACTACCCAAAGGATTCAGCTCACACCTCGAACTGTATCTCTGCTATCTCATAATGGATACAGTAAATGCTCATCCCTTTAAACTTAACCTTTCAAAGTCAGACCTTTGCTTCTGATTCTTGTTCCTCAGATTGGTCTCTAAAAATACATTACTCTTGAAGATGTCACCCTTTCACCATTAATCAAGGTTTAGCATCTTCGTATGAGACTCTTCCCTTTCATTCATCTAATACATTTCTTTAATTGGGCAATCATGTTGTTTCTTTAAAATATTTAGAAGATACAACCTTTCCTCACTAATTATGCCACACTACTCCTTGTTCAGACACTGGCTCTCTCTCCACTGGACTACTGGAACCCTCTTCTAGTGGGGCTTACTTCAATATACCTATATTACTATATGGTTCTCTAAGTGGTTCTGCTCTTCAGTATCTCCAGCCTTTGGTCTTACCATATGTCCCTTCAAGAAGAATACATTCTGCATCTGCCTATCTGCTGACTGCCCCTCCTTTTGCCAGACATGCCAAGGCTGGACAATGATTCTCCATTCTAGCTCCAAAGATGTGGAATAACCTCTTTTTGTCTATTCGAACTGTAGCCAATTTGATTATGTTTAGGTATCTATTGAAAATTAGCTTTTCATTAAATATTTTGGAACAGCTGCTGTTGTAATGATAAAGAGTTTAGGATACTGCTTTTTGTCTTAGTCTAGTTGCAGGTATAAGTATGTAGTATTAGCTTTACTACTATTAGCAGTAAACTCTAGGGACAGAAGCATGTCAAATCCAAGAAGTAAAAAAAAATAAATAAATAATCAAACCAGCCTGTGTGGTACCAACATTCAAACTCACTGTCAAAATCAGATATTTGTTCCTCATTCTGGCGTTTGATGAGAGATATTAACCGAACGTCCTGACTTTTGATAATTGCATGGATTAGCAGGTGTTCCTAATAATTTGCTCAGTGAGGGTAGCTTGTGGGTAATACCACGATCCATTACTGTTCATTTACATGGTCTCCTTAGGTAAATCACCAAAAATGTAAGCTAAACTTCTATACTCATTCAGATGACAAATAGTATGTGATAGTGATTCCATATGAATGGTGCCATGACTTAAGTGACTGTCTAACATCATAGAGACAATGAGTGTAAATTAAGAAGGAAACAATAAATTGTATTAAATGGTCTGTAATGAAAAAAACAGATCTGATGAGATCAGAAAATGCCAGAAAGAAACACTTTAGATGTCTTCATTGATTCTAAACTAAACTTTAACTCCAGCATTCCCCAGATTATAAAGCTAGCATTTTTTCATTTAAGAAACATAACATTAAACAAATAAAGAAAACAAATTAACAAAAACTTTTGTATTCATCAGACTATGCTACTGTGCTGCACTTTTAATAAGAATGCCAAAGAAAGTGTAAGTAACCAAGAGGAAGAGAAGGCAGCTGGGAGGGAGGGGAAGCTTTCTTGGCCAGATAGGAGGCCATACTGCACTGACAGCAGGTGTTGAAACTCAACCCGGCTGGAACGCCTTATATTCTTCATCCCAGCATGGACAGAAAGGTGACAAGTGTACTGGGTGAACATGAGTGCCTGGAGCAGTACACACTGAACTGGATTTTCAAGATGTAGCGTTCATGACAATATATGTGTTATGAAATCGGGCAAGGTGAAAATAGAAAATGCAGTGAGAGACTGAAAAAGCTGTCTGCAATTGATGTTACTAACTTAATAGCTTGGAAATCCGGTGAATGGTGCGTTCAATTTCTGGCGTAAATGTTCATGTCTTATTCCTGTGAAGAACTTTTATAAGAAATAATCTTATAGGTTGTGTTATAGATAAGAAATTATAGGTTCAGAGAGGCGTCAAGAAGAAGAAATTATTGTATATGGAAGATCTCAAAGCATGCAATAAAAACCAGGAACAAGAAAATCTTACAGAACAATGACAATAAATGTGAGGTTTTGGTTCACAGAGGCAACAATATGTTAGCAGATTTGGTAAGAAGTATACTTATGTCCATTTGTGTCTGGAGGTGCATTTTAGCCAATAGTGTAGAGGATGTGTCAAAAGAAATGATGAATGCAGAGAAATACTAAAAGATTTTCATTCATTATTCTGTACCTTCAGGAAAAGACCTCCATGCCCCTAACTTCATCTTTCAGCATGATCATTAATCCAGACTTGCTGCAAGACCTAAATGGAATGGACGTCAGCAAATGGTACAACAGTAGTACTAGACCTTACCTTAGAGTCTCCGTGTTACCATAAATGAAGTTCTGTTGGTTCATTTGACAAAAATAAAAAAGAATCCAAAGCCAAAAGAAGAATTATGGTAAATCTTGCAAGGAGCTTAGAAGAATTTATCATAGAACTACAGTACTTCAAAACTCATATAGCAGCCTACACAAATTCAGACATTTTAAAAACAGCATTCTTCTTACTTTTTTTATTGTAGTAATGTTTATTGGTATTTATTCTAATGTTATATAATGTTTTCATGAGCAAATAAACACTAACTGTACTGGAAACGTACTTTAAAAATACATTTTCTTTGGTGACCGCAAGACTGCACACTACTGTATATATTTTAAGGTAACTAGTATTAAAAAGTCTTGTAAAACACATTGAAGTGCATTTATTGTATGTAATCTGCTCTATAAATACATTATAATGATGATTAATACTATTATTATTCATGGAAACTGTACTGCTCATATAGAAAATTGTTTAGAGATCAAGTGAGTGGCAATTGAAATGATGAATATTGGGGTTTTATTACTTTATCTGCATTCAGAAAAAAAAAATAGAAATTGCTGTTTAATATAAATAGATAAGAGGCACAAGAGGTTAATGGGGAATGTCACACACAAAGTGGAACAAGGCAGGTACAGTTGCACAGAAAAGAAAGGCTCCTTCCGAGAGTAGTGTGGTTTTCCAGTGTATGAAGGTGGTTGATACTAATTGTGCTTAGGCACTCTTGTGTAAGGTGTACTAGAAAGCCAGCCTGGGTGAAAATATGATATTGCTTCTGTGTCTTTTGGCTAAAATCAAGTGTAGTAAATATGGTCACACTACAAAGCTAGAATGCAGTTGGACCCAGCAGAAGGCAGGGGTACCATAAATATTACTTAACAGAGAAAGGGTATAAACTTAGCACAATACATGGTCCCAAGTCAGATGGCTCCATGTTGGGCTTTTTAGCCTGCCCTTGAGGCTATTATAATGGTAAAGAATGAACCCTCCTGGATTAAGTAGAGCTGTTTGAGCTTTAAAAGGTAGACAACACCTCAGTCCATTAAATGGTATTCTAGCTGGCTATCCTTATAGTCAAAACAGGAGAGCTTTTAATATTAAGTATCAGAATATGACTGTAAACTATGAAAATTAAAAGACAAAAGTTCTAACACTAAGAATAATATTTTTTGGGTATTGCATTTTTCATCACAAGCATCCAAAAGCTAGAATGCAGACTGCTGCACCTTCCACTATAAACAGCTTTGATGTGAGGATGCAACATATCATGCCAATAAGTGGCATCAAGTGTCGTTTCCATCAACAGCATAATCATGTCCAAGAACTAAGCACATAAAATGATGCAAACCATATGAATAATGAACCACAAAATTGTGACAAAACAAAGTGAAAAACAGTTCATACAAAAGTATTAAAACATAATCAAATTAACCAAGAATAATCACAAGAGACAGTGTAGCAGGAATATTAAACAATGATATTACTGTGCACAACAAATAGACAGCAATGGATTATTGAAATAAACAATGTATAAATTCACTATGACTGTACTGCACTAATACTTCTGCTTCTACTTTAACTATAGCGCCAAATAAAATTAGCAGCCATTTGTACAGTAAGCAACATAAACTTCGGTATAAAATGTGCAATTAAAGAAACAAAAAAAACGCATGACCTTAATAAAATTAAAAGAATGAGTTTAATTATTAAATAGAATACCATTTTGAACCTTTTCCAATAGTCCAAACATCAATTAAATTGAATTTTCTGCATACATTATCCAACATGCCTTTTACATGTTTGTAGACAAAGAAAATAAAACCCATCTAGTCACTGTTCTAAATTTATTACAGGATGTCAACTGCCACCATTCTCATTCTATACAAATATTTTTAGTTATGGTTTAAAAAGAAAAGACTTACATCTTTGGGGGTGAAGCCTGGAACAAGTCTAGCCACATTTTCCCAATTTATAGGCTGTGGGACACTCCAAAGGGAACTTAGTATCATATCCAGCACCATTCCATTGTTGTCATATGGAAAGTTATTATTCACAGAGCAAATGTGGCTCATTTCTGCAAGAAAAAGAATTTTAAAAATAAACTTTTTCTAATCCCTGAAACACTGACCTAGAAAGTGCAAGTGTTTAAAATAAATGAAAAAGAATGCAGCAGTGTTTCAGTTTCAAGTTTTGAAATATGCAAGTGACTATAGAAAAAGAAAAAATTGTTTCTCCAAAAATGTTTCAATATGTAATCATTGTTGAACTAAAATTGAAATCCCAAATAGGTGTAGATGCTGGCGTACCAAACTGTATTGCTTTTGCTCAAAGGTTTCATAGTCCCACAGAGTGATACTGCCACACCAACCCAGCCACCTGGGGATGCACAAACCAGTGTGTTTCTTCATGCCGGTCCCAAGCCCGGATAAATTGTACGGGAAAGTCGGGAGTGGCAGAAAAGTATGTAAGAGTTGTACAGGACATGTATGAGGGAAGTGTGACCGTGGCGAGGTCTGCGGTAGAAATGACGGATGCATTCAAGGTGGAGGTGGGATTACATCAAGGATTGGCTTTGATGTATTTATATTTGCCATGGTGATGGACAGGTTGAAAGACAAGACTAGACAGGAGTCTCCGTGGACTATGACGTTTGCTGATGACATTATGATTTGTAGCGATAGTAGGGTGCAGGTTGAGGAGACTCTGGAGAGGTGGAGATACAGTGCATCCAGAAAGTATTCACAGCGCATCACTTTTCCCACATTTTGTTATGTTACAGCCTTATTCCAAAATGGATTACAGTAATCCCTCCTCGATCGCGGGGGTTGCGTTCCAGAACCCCCGCGATAGGTGAAAATCTGCGAAGTAGAGACCATATGTTTGTATGGTTATTTTTATATATTTTAAGCCCTTAGAAACTCTCCCACACTGTTTATAAATATTCTACGCACAGTTATACAGTAAACCCTCGTTTATAGCGGTTGATCCGCTCCAGACAGATAAATGAATTTCCGAAAAGTAGGATTTTTTATTTATAAATCTAATATTTTCGCAGTTAGAGCATTGAAAACCTGTTTACGACCTTCTAAATACGTTTTTTAACATTATTAAAGCCCTCTAGACATGAAGTAACACCCTTTAGTCAAAAGTTTAAACTGTGCTCCATGACTAGACAGAGATGACAGTTCTTTCTCACAATTAAAAGAATGCAAATATATCTTCCTCTTCAAGGTGCGCAGTCAGGAATCCAGCGAAAAATCCGCGATATATATTTAGATATGCTTACATTTAAAATCCACGATGGAGTGAAGCCGCGAAAGTCGAATCGCGATATAGCGAGGAATTACTGTACATTAATTTTTTTCCTCAGAATTCTACACGCAACACCCCATAATGACAACGTGAAAAAAGTTTACTTGAGGTTTTTGCAAATTTATTAAAAATAAAAAAAACTGAGAAAGCACATGTACATAAGTATTCACAGCCTTTGCTCAATACTTTGTCGATGCACCTTTGGCAGCAATTCCAGCCTCAAGTCTTTTTGAATATGATGCCACAAGCTTGGCACACCTATCCTTGGCCAGTTTGCCCATTCCTCTTTGCAGCACCTCTCAAGCTCCATCAGGTTGGATGGGAAGCGTTGGTGCACAGCCATTTTAAGATCTCTCCAGAGATGTTCAATCGGATTCAAGTCTGGGCTCTGGCTGGGCCACTCAAGGACATTCACAGAGTTGTCCTGAAGCCACTCCTTTGATATCTTGGCTGTGTGCTTAGGGTCGTCGTCCTACTGAAAGATGAACCGTCGCCCCAGTCTGAGGTCAAGAGCGCTGGAGCAGGTTTTCATCCAGGATGTCTCTGTACATTGCTGCAGTCATCTTTCCTTTTATCCTTACTAGTCTCCCAGTTCCTGCCGCTGAAAAACATCCCCACAGCACGATGCTGCCACCACCATGCTTCACTGTAGGGATGGTATTGGCCTGGTGATGAGCGGTGCCTGGTTTCTTCCAAACGTGACTCCTGGCATTCACACCAAAGAGGTCAATCTTTGTCTCATCACACCAGAGAATTTTGTTTCTCATGGTCTGAGAGTCCTTCAGGTGTCTTTTGGCAAACTCCAGGTGGGCTGCCATGTGCCTTTTACTAAGCAGTGGCTTCTGTCTGGCCACTCTACCATACAGGCCTGATTGTGGGATTGCTGCAGAGATGGTTGTCCTTCTGGAAGGTTCTCCTCTCTCCACAGAGGACCTCTGGAGCTCTGACAGAGTGACCATCAGGTTCTTGGTCACCTCCCTGACTAAGGCCCTTCTCCCCCGATCGCTCAGTTTAGATGGCCGGCCAGCTCTAGGAAGAGTCCTGGTGGTTTCAAACTTCTTCTACTTACGGATGATGGAGGCCACTGTGCTCATTGGGACCTTCAAAGCAGCAGAAATTTTTCTGTAACCTTCCCCAGTGCCTCGAGACAATCCTGTCTTGGAGGTCTACAGACACTTCCTTTGACTTCATGCTTGGTTTGTGCTCTGACATGAACTGTCAACTTTGGGACCTTATATAGACAGGTGTGTGCCTTTCAAATCATGTCCAATCAACTGAATTTACCACAGGTGGACTCCAATTAAGCTGCAGAAACACCTCAAGGATGATCAGGGGAAACAGGATGCACCTGAGCTCAATTTGGAGCTTCATGGCAAAGGCTGTGAATACTTATGTACATGTGCTTTCTCAATTTTTTTTATTTTTAATAAATTTGCAAAATTCTCAAGTAAACTTTTTTCATGTTGTCATTATGGGGTGTTGTGTGTAGAATTCTGTGGAAAAAAATTAATTTCATTCATTTTGGAATAAGGCTGTAACATAATAAAATGTGGAAAAAGTGATGCGCTGTAAATACTTCCCGGATGCACTGTATGCTCTAGAGAGGAGAGGAATGAAGGTCAGTAGGAACAAGACAGAATATATGTGTGTAAATGAAAGAGAGGTCAGTGGAATGGTGAGGATGGAGGGAGTAGAGTTGGCAAAAGTGGACAGGTTTAAATACATGGGATCAACAGTACAGAGTAATGGGGATTGTGGAGGAGAGGTGAAAAAGAGTTCAGGTAGGGTGGAATGGGTGGAGAAGAGTGTCAGGAGTAATTTATGACAGACAGGTATCAACCAGAGTGAAAGAGAAGGGCTACAAGACAACATTGAGACCAGCTATGCTATATGGGTTGGACACGTTGGCACTGACCAGAAAGCAGGAGACAGAGCTGGAGGTGGCAGAGTTGAAGATGCTAAGATTTGTATTGGGTGTGACAAAGAAGGATATGATTAAAAATTAGTATATTAGAGGATCAGGTCAAGTGGGATGTTTGGGAGACAAAGTCAGATAGGAGAGATTGCGCTTGTTTGGACATGTGCAGAGGAGAGATGCTGTGTATATTGGAAGAAGGATGCCAAGGATAGAGCTGCCAGGGAAGAGGAAAAAGAGGAAGGCCTAAGAGATGGTTTATGGATGTAGTGAGAGAGGACATGCAGGTGATGGGTGTAACAGAAGAAGATACAGAGGGTATAAAGATATGGAAGGAGATGATTCACTGTGGCGACCCCTAACGGGAGCAGCTGAATGAAGAAGATTTATAAATTTCCGTTTTGCTAAAGCTTTATACTCTTGTTTTTTCTAATTATTTAACTCTTTTCTGTGTAGTTTACTCCTTTAATGTCAATTAAAAGCAAACAAACAAAGTAGACAATTGGACAAACAAAACTGGATGACAAAAAGGCTACAACTATTTCAGCATCAGACTCGCTAATAAGAAAAAAGCAGAATGAAAATCAGGATGAACATATTAAAGAGTGAAAAGAAAAAAAAAAACCTAAATTATCCCAATTTAACTGCTTATCAGATTAGACCCACCTGATGACTTTTACTATAACATAGTTTGTTATTTTTTTTGTTCTGAAGATGTGAAATTCTGCACACAGTTAAAAACTACAAAGTACTATCACCAATCCAACACATCTCCAGTTTCAAAAATGCTTTCCCACTGCCACTCTGAAAATACTCTATAGTTGACAGGTTGAGAACCAGTGCTATAGGTCACAATAAACTGCCTGTTAAAAAAACAAAACATATCAGTATATTGTAAAAATTCTCCCTATGTATTGAATGATTTAAAAAGTGAAGTGACTAATTATTGTAGCTGCTATAATTACAGGAAATTAAATTATATACCAATGGCAACTAGTACGAATGCCTCACAGCTCCAGAGTGTTGGTTCAAACCCTACACCTTGCTATTGTCTGTGTGACATTTACATATTGCCCCCACGTCTGTGAGGTTTTTCCTTCCATATCCCAAAGGCACATGTGCTGGAGTGTAAATTAGCCCAGTATGGGTGCGAGACTAAGTGTTATGGATTGGCACCTCATCTAACCCTGTTCCAGGGGATGTCAGGATTGACTCTGGCTCACTACATTCCTATAACTGAAAATTGTTGACTAAAAAAAAAAAAAAATCCAAGTACAGTATGTCCTTTATATTCTATACAAACATTTTAACTAAACTATATTGTAAATTAAAACAAGCCAACCACCACACATTGTTCCAGCAAATGTTAATGAAAATTTTTCCTTAAAAAGTAAAATGTACAATAAATTAAAATTGAGATGAGAAAAACTCATTAAAAAATCTGACACTAGCTGTGCCACCTGTCTATGATCTAAGTAATCAACATAGACCTCTGCGTTGACATCTGTAGTGCACCATCTATTGGAATGTATTTTGTAAGGCTTGTACTAATAAAATGCATTACTACAAATTTTTGTAGTATTTTGCCATTATCACTGGAATTTACAGCCCTCTAGGGTGCCCAACTCCAGTCCTGGAGGGCTCCAGTGGCTGCAGGTTTTCATTCTAACCTTTTTCTTAATTAGTGACTTATTCTTGCTGCTAATTAACTTCTTTTGAATTAATTTTATTTGACTTGTTCTTGAAGACTCAGACCCCTCAATTGTTTCTTTTTCCTTAATTAGCAGCCAAACAATAATGAGATACAAAATGAGACAAAACGGGACCAGCAAACTGTGACAATCATACAATATCTGAAAATAAAGAAAGGTGAAGGTCTCAGGAATGCTGATCTGCACTTAGAAAAGAGAAAATCCACAATTTTGGAAATGTCTGCTATGCTACAATGAGAGCAGCATCAAGCTATGGAATTAAAGAACGGGTTTAATTAACGACAAGACTCAGCACCTCATTAAGCAACTGGTTGGAGTGAAATTAGTTGGAGTTTGAGGCCCTGACTTAGTTGGTCTTCTGTTAGCGCACTCACTTCACATTTCAATTCTGTTTGGGTGCCATTTAAGGAAAGAAATGAAGCAATTCAGAGGAACAATGAAGAAATTCAGGGAATTATTCCTTAAAAACCAAGTCAATTAAAAAATTCAAAAGAAGTTAATTAGCAGCAAAAACAGATCACTAATTAAGAAAATGGTTAGAATGAAAACCTGCAGCCACTGCGGCCCTCCAGGACTGAAGTTTGAGATCCCTGGTGTAGAGGGTGTAGTAACAAAGTCTACTCCAACCCTGTTAAATTTGTTCAACAAGCAAGGCTTAATTTGCTTTAATTTCTGCAGAACATCTGTACGTTGTAACCTATTACTTGCACCCTGAAGGCATATTTGTAATATTCTGAGATGTCCTTTTTACAGTTTTTGCTAACCTAAACTTTAAATGTAAACCTCTAGCAGTTTACTACTTTCTTTTTCACCATTTTAGGTCATTCATTGCATTTCAACTAAATTTGAAGAAAAACTGAGGTGTTCTAAAAATTTTGACCGGTAGTGTAAATGCTTTTTCAGGCAAAGGATAAAAAAAAAGAAATTACATACTGTTTAAACATATAGGTGAACAAAATAAATTCAGAATTAAATAAATTAATTAAATGTGAGTTAACACACACAGTTGTCTTTGATCATGCCCTATCTACTTCTGCCTATCCATCCATGTACGTAGTTAATCTAATTCAGGAGAAAAAGACAACAACCAACTCAAGGTAGAGTGCTAGTCCATTGCAGGGCAAAGTCACTCATACACACACACACACTTAAACATTGTCAATTCTGAGTGACTAACTTAACCAGCATGTTTTTTGGAACTGAGAGTAAAACCAGAACATTTAGAAAAATGACACATGCAGACATGCAACTGAATAGGGATCTGAACCAAGAGGAGCTGAAGCACTGACTACTTTGTTGCCCTCCTTGAGACCTGTCTGTAAGTTATTACTATAGGGACATTTAGGACAACAAAGCCAAAATCCAGTCAGCTTTCATGTAATTACATTCTTTGTATTTAATAACTGCCTGGTAAACAAGTGACTCGAGCAGACCTAAAAATACTTCTGGATTGTCACACTTAATGAATGTAGTTAAAGACTAATAGGTTAGACAATACCATGAGGCGTCTCCAATACAGATTACAGCAAACACAACCCTCGAGAATGATGCCTGCTCCAGGGTTTCATTGCAATCCATTTTTATGGGTTATTTTTTACTATTAGCAGAGCACCATGCCTATTAGATGTTTACTCGCACATTCCTACATTAAAATATGCACACAGTACAAAATTGTTCAAATTAAAATGAAACATCTAGCATTGAACAAATTAAGATTTAACATTATTTACAGTCATATCAAAACTGCTATTCTGACATGCATAATTCTCATATTGGGCCAACAAGAGAAAGTGCAAAGATTAATTCTATGAGATATTTCACTTTCTCGAAAAACTAGTTTTATCCGTTCTTTCTCTTACAAATTGTTCTGAATAAGGAGGGAAAATTAGAACTTTAAAGCCATATAAAAGTGGTGGCATATATGGCCATAAAATCCTGAACAATGATTAAAAATGGCCAGATAATACACTATTAAATAACCACAGTATTATCAAATGTTATCTAAGCTCAAATATTTAAGCTGATCCACACGCCAATCTGACATTCGCACAGCACAACTGGTCCAAAATAACCTTCAAGCAGCACGGATCTGGAGGTCTGTATGGACAGTATGCGCGGTTCATTAAAACAGAATTACGACCTTAAACTAAACATCTACAAGTTTAACAAAGTACAGTTTTGGCATATTACACGACTAAGCAAGAAAACGCAATTTTTGCGTTTGGAAAAAGGTGAATTGTTAAGCACTATTTTTTCACGGAGGTTAATTTGTATAACGTGCGCTTCTCGTGGCCTTAATTATCTTGTTAATCGTTAACATTTTTAGCAAAAGGTTTTAGTTTTCTTACGCGTACGACCATCATTATGTTTGGTTTTTTTTATCTGAAAGAAATAACAGTGCCACAGTGCTCAATGTGAATAAACTAACACATTTTCCTCCTCCGGTTTCCTGCTCTGCGACAACTGCGTATTCCATCGGCATTCTCTAAAGTCCGTACTCCTTTGACTTCCCGGGACATACTTGTGGTTAAGCCTTCGTAGTGTTCAATTTACCCGTACGTATTTCCAATTAACAAATCACAGTTCCGAATTTAGTATTAATAAATTGAGCTAGCAGTATCGTTTTAAAAGAATCAATTACTTAGCTATTGTTGAAGTTGCGTTGTTCCTCTTCTTTCGATTGAATGAAAACAACAAATAAAACAAGCTAAAGGGTTTGAACAGAAATAAACAATCAAAAACCTGATCATTTAGCAAATCTCATACTTCTGTAGTGCGAAAAACTACTTCATTTGGCATCACACTAATACACACCACTGCAGCAATTCACATAGTTCCAGTTGCACGATTTGAACGACGTCTTCGTTGACTAATAGCTTTTCGCTTGTTTGTTTAATCCCGCCTCTAGAGGCATTTTATGTCTATTTTTGCCAATCCCAAAACTGAAGGCGGGCTTTTCTGCTCGGGTTTGGGTGGAGCGTACAGGGCTTGGTCGTCTGTGTGTTGCAGTTGTTTGAGTTCGTTTCCGGTGCCGCAGTGCAGGTGGGCTGGTGAGCGTCCCGGTTGCCTTAGTAACACTCTGAAATGACAAAAGGTGAAGAAGATCGCCCCCCTCGAAGCAAGCCGAATTTTTTCTGTATTGTACTGAACTCCACAACAGAGTATCCGTTTTGTGTAAATCATCCAGTTCTTAAACCATAAGAGCGTTTTTTTTTTAATTGTACAGTTTTTGAGCGTCATCGGGTACATATTGCGAGATTGTTCAAGCTATGGAATTTAATAACAGCGTGCCGATTTAAAGATTTTTAGAGGGCATTCTTTAGGATTTCCGAAAATAAATTAGGTAAGAATGCAGTGGGAATTAGAAATATGACTGTTTAGCATTGTGTTTGTGTTGTCAGAGACATTTAATCATTGCCCACCTCTCAGTTTGTTTTTCGCTGTGTTGTTTTGTAAAGTCTGTTTAAATATCACAATCAAAATGTTTTTAAAAGGCTTTAACTTCGTTTAGTAAAGAATATCCAGACAGATTGAGTCTAAATCTGGTTCCACATTTCACACGCTTGTTTCTGAACTTTTTCCTATTTACAATCAGAAACCATTCCGTTGTTTTCTAATATTTAACATGCTATTTGCTATTTATTTAAAATTAAAGAACAGTATGTGTTTTGTCTTTTTTTCCTGAGAAAAAGTTAAAACCGAAGTGTTTATAGCAAAAGACCTTTGAAAATATAAATGAATCACTGAAGTAATGTCAAACACAAAAAGGAGAAAAGAACACATTGTAGACAAAGGAAAAAAGTAAGAATTTCAGTTTTATTTATTTAAATCTAGGCTTTTATTTGTGATCTCAAGAGTTATCTATATACATTATGAGTCATTTTAGGGTTGCTGGGGACTGAAGCCCATCATTGCAGCCCCTGACACAATACAGGAACCTACTCTGAATAGGTCCATTACAGGACACATTCAAGCACAATAATAATAATAATAATACATTTTATTTATTTGCAGGCGCCTTTCTAAACACTTAAGGACACCGAACAATAGACAAAAGACAGATTATAAACAAAAGTAAAATACAAAAGTTAAAATCAGAAAGAGCAATTGTAATCAAAGAGAAAAAGCAGTTTTAAACAAATTAATTTTAAATTTAGATTTGAAAAGTGAAAATGATTCAATATTTCTAAGCTCAGATGGAAGTGAGTCCCAAAGCTCTGCTCCCCTTAGTGGTAAGACAGATGAAGGGGACAGTCAAGTGGATGGAGGAAGAGGATCTAAGGGTACGGGAGGGAATGGCAACATGGAGGAGGTCAGACAGATATGGAGGGGCAAGGTTGTGGATAGCCTTAAAAGTTAACAGAAGAATTTTGAATTGAATGCGGAACTTAACTGGAAGCCAATGAAGCTGCTGCAAAACAGGAGTGATATGGCGAATAGAGGGGGTTCTAGTAATGATGTGGGCAGCTGAATTCTGGACCAATTGAAACTTATAAAGAGATTTGCGAGAAAGAGGGAGGGCAAATACGATTAATGTTACACAAGTGGAAATATGCAGACCGGGAGATGTTATTGATGTGGGACTGAAAGGATAAAGTACTGTCAAGGATGACACCCCGACTCTTAACCTGTGGGGAAGGGAAGACAAAAGAATTATCAATAACAGATGAAAAATGATCAGTTTTGGATAATGTTGATTTTGTACCAATAAGGAGAACCTCAATTTTGTTACTATTTAATGTAAGAAAATTTGAAGAAAACCAGGATTTGATTTCTGCTATGCAATCAATAAGTGAGGAGGGTGGAAAGGACTCAAGCATACTGTATTCTTACATGCACTCCTAACCGGTATATTTCAAGAGTCCAATCAACATCTGGGCAGGACCCATTCAGGTATGTATGAAGAAGAATAGGGGGATTTCCCACAGACCATAGGCAAATCAAGACTGCAAACTTCACACTGATAATAAATAGAAGATGACCTAATTCTGGGTCCCTAAAGCTATAAAACAGCAACATTAAGGACTGAGGATCATGCCATCCACAGATCATAATAGAATGGCAGAAAAGTAATATTGGAGACGTGAAAAGTGAGCTGGATGGATGAAACTAGACAGGCATGGGCAGCGAAAGGTTTATTGAGTTTTCACTATACTAATGAATTATGAGGAGGACAGGTTAACAAATTAAGCATTCTAATGAATTAAGTATCACAATTTTCTTGAATGTTAACTTCAATTGAAAATGTTTGTCAAGTTTGGTATGTGACAGCATTTTGAAGATGTGCCAAGATGTGTTGATCAGTGTATTGATGTTTATTCTGAATGGTTAGTGGATAGTCAAATCTGTCTGAGGTTTTTTTCAGGATGGTGAAAGCTGGCTTTCCTACCATGTAAAATCTTCATTTTCGTGTTCATATTTGCTGTGGGCTAGATGCTATTTCAAAAGGCACTGGTTAATCAAAGGAAAATGACAATTTAAAGTCACCTGTCAATCCAGTAACATGTCATCCCAACTGGGAACCAAACTGGGGTCCGACCACTGACAGGCAGCACCACTACTTGTAATAAGGTGGCACTTTTTGTGTGGTGCAAAGAGATTTTCTTGAATTCAAGGCTTGATTGTAGCAAAAGTGGTGCCCTGTCTAAAATGCAACTTTATGCAACTTTATTTTTATTATTGATATATTTAGCTTTTGTGCCTCTAGGGAGAACATGCTGGTGTAGTTGATGCCATGCATTCCTAGTTCACCTTTCTGGTCCAGTTTCTGTATGTGTCTGTGTGGATGTTCCTTGGGAATCTTGTTTTCCTTCCTCATCACAAAATGAAGTGTTTGTCATTTAACTAGTTAAAGTAAGATGTAATTGGAAAATGCATATTTCGACAGGTGTTCTACTGTTTCTATGATCACCCATAAAACCGTTCTACAATTCTATTTACATAAACAGCATGCTACAAAACAAAGCTTCCAAAACACAACAATGGACTGGGAAGCCAACTACGTTGTTGTCTGACAGTAAGACCCCTGTAGTACAGAAGGAGCTGTCTGGTGTGACAGGAGTAGCCATCCCTGCACATACGAGAGCTGAGGAATCTAAGAATGTTGTCTGCAGAAAAGATAAAGGTGATCAGCAAAGAATCACAAGACACAAATCTGTCCAGGTAATTACATTTGATGAAAATCTTTGGGGAAAACACAAATTGTATGTTAAATAGTTGGGAAAAGTGAAACTTTAAGATGTATCAAATTTAGTTCAATTAAGATTTCAGACCAATACAGTTTACTGCATTAAAGCCAATGAATTTTAACATAGGGAGTGAGTGATAAAAAATATGTTCTTATCAAACATGGAATCTGAAAATTGTTCAGTCAGTTTAGTAATGTCAGAGCATTATAGTGGGGTCCCTTATCCAGCATTTGTCTCAGGATCTCAAGAAGTGAGTTTTCTGGTTCCTTACTGATATCTGTAGAAATGTGTCTCTGGTCAAAGAAAGGAGACCTCCTTTATGTGGCCAGAGTAGGAATCCACCATGAAGAGGCAGTAACATGGTATGTTATAAAAACTGGACTTTTGGTCTTTGCCCTTACATTAGGACTTACAGGACAAAGGTGAACATTTGTTTGAGGGTAATCCCTGTCCATTGAAATAATTTTGGTACTGACACAGTAGTGACCTCCTGGAGAGGACAATGTGAACTGAAAGTGGAAAGCAAAGACAATTGAAGAGAGTGACAAAGAGCAGTGAGAAGGATGGACTATATGAGAGAACTGACATTCTTTCCTCATTTAATAGAGGGAAAGGGATACAGTCTTGTTCAGTAATGCTCAAGTGGGATATACAGGCTTACATCTATTAATCCTAATTTTATCTATGTTATAAAATAAAATCATCTGTGTATTATTGTGGTCTGTCAGTATTTGTCTTCAGGATCTTGTGCTGTGATCACAAACAGTGCCATGACAGGATACTCAGAAAGGCCAAAGCAGTAACTCATCTGTCGCACAATGCACTTTCCAAGGTGTATCTAAATTCTGTTATTTAAATTTTTATGTAGGTTTGCTTTGATGATCAAAGAAGTTTGTGTGAAAAAATTGTATCCCTTGAAAAGAATGTTTTCCAACTGCAAATTGAGTTGAAGGAAAAGAATAATGAAATTTCCAGATTATCACAAATAATGTATGATAAGGTAAATATTATCACATTTCATTAATGCTTGGCACAGGAGGTAGCTTTGTTACCTTGTAACAGGGTGGGTGGCGTCTGTGTGGAGTTTTTCTACTATCATTTAAGGAATACCAATCATGTCACCTGATTTTTCCAAACTTATAATCCTCTTCTGTAAATCATCAGTTCCTGCCTTCTCTCAGCTGCTCCTATAGCGGGTTTCAGCCCCTTTTCAGCCCGAACTGGCTTCTTTTACTCATTCTAATCTATGTCTTAAATGTAATTTCAGTTGTGGCCTCTTCTTAGTGTAGGGCCATGTACTATATATTGCAGGCTGTTTGACACATGGCCTATTCATGTTCTGTGTGTTTGAGTACTGTGTACAGTTTTGGTCTCCAAGCTACAAAAAGGACATAGCAGTGCTACAAGAAGTCCAGAGAAGAGTGACTAGACTGATTCTACTGCTACAAAGGATGAGTTATGAAGAAATGCTAAAAGAGCTTAGCCTTTTCAGTTTAAGAAAAGGGAGATTAAGAAGAGACATGACTGAAGTGATTAAAATTCTGAAAGAAATTAGTACAGTGGATCAAGACTGTTGCATTAAAATGAGCAGGGACCCAGTTGGAAACGTGTTAAAGGTAAATTTCACACAATCATTAGGAAATATTTCTTCACACAGTGAACCAGACACATGGAATAAGTTACCGAGTAGTATGCTGGACAGTAGAACTTTAGTGACCTACAAAACTACACTTGATATTATTTTGGAAGAATCAGGTGGATAAGATTGGTGAGCTTTGTTGGACTGAATGGCCTGTTCTTTTCTAGATTATTCTAATGTCCTTCCTGTATATATGTGGATTTTGTGTGGGTAGTCTGGTTTCTTCTCACACAGCCACAAAATATATGGAAGTTAGGCTGATTACTAGCTATAAATTGGCCCTGTCCAAGTGAGTGTGGGTGTACCTATGAATGAGATGTGCTGGAGCCTTGTCCAGAGTTAGTTTTTAGTGCCCAGTGCTGCCAGGAAAGCCTTATGACAGTGAATTAGAATATTTAAGTTCAGAATATGAATATATGTTGTACTACCCCTGCTGTTTCACTCTGTCTGTTCATATTTTTGTTAAGGATGTGACTCATACAAGACAAATTCAAGAACAACTACAGGTCAGTGCTGCAATGAAAGACAAACTAGAGAAAGCTGAAAAAAATGCACAGGAGAAAACAGAATTATATCAAAAGTGCTGTGAAAGTTATGAAGAAACCATTTTAGGCTTGAAATTGCAGGTATAGTAATGTCATCATTCTTCACTCTGTTCCACTGAGCCAGTATTTTCTATATCAATTTGACCACTGTGCAATGTCTTCTGGTCTAGCGGCTAAGGAAACTAACTATAGACCAGTTTAACCCTGATCCTAAAGCAAGTCAGCTATTTCCTTCCCCCTTGTTCCTACTGAACAATTGGAATTTGCACATTTCTTCAGATAAAAATGCCATCTTAGTAAGAAAACCAGGGATTGCTGGTCAAAATAATATTTTTTGCTGCTTAAAGTTTACCAGTAGTATATCAATTTTGGAATACTAAATATTCATTGTTACTTTTTTAAATAAAAGTTATATTATGGTCCTGGGTGTGATGTTAAACTGCATTTGGCCCTGCAAGCGGTCCTCCAACTTGCAGGGAAACCATGGGGGCTGGTGGCAGGATTAGCACTCTGGCCTCCATAAAAAAACTTCACAAAGCTCCGAGACTACAGAAAGGACTCCTTTTTGCCTTCCACGGGAGTAGCTCTGCTGCAGCCGCCCATAGGAAGGCTGCTCGCATCATGAAGGGGATGGGAGAAAGCCCTCGGGAGCCCCATCCCTGGAGGAGTCGAAACCGCTGGAGAGCCAATAGGGTCAGGTCTGTTGGGGATCGGAACTGGTGTGGTGCTGAGGCGTCACCTGCTGCTTGGCAGCACTCGGGTCCCAATTTAAGGCAGCCCATACGGGTGGGCGCATGGAACGTCTTGTCTCTTCGGCAAGATGATCATCTTCCTCTGCTGTCGGAGGAGCTGCATAAACTCCACATTTCAGTGGCGGCACTCTCTGAGGTGCGCAAACTGGGGACTGGCCAGATCTCTGTAGGTGGATACACCTTTTATTGGTCTGGTCGGTCAGATGGCTGTCATACTCGGGGAGTAGCTGTTGCTGTAGCGGATTGGCTTCTTCCAATGGTGTCCGATGTCACTTCTTTCAACAAGTGTATTATGGGACTCAGATTACGGCACTCGCCTTGTCTGTTGTCTCAGTGTATGCTCTGACCGTGGTGAATGATGTCTTGGCGAGGGAGACATTTTATTTGCAGCTTCCCTCGGTGGTTGATGGTGCCCACGAGGTGACACTCCTCTGGTCATGGGCGACTTCAATGCAGCCACTGGCACTGACAGGGCTTGCTATGAGGATTGTCTTGCTCCCCATGGGTCTGGTGACCGTGGTGAAAGTGGCTCCTTGTTCCTTGACTTTGCAAAAGGTCAGGTGCTGCGAATCACTGGATCCTGGTTCCAGCGCCCTGAACCGCATCGTTGGACTTGGTACTCCAATACTGGTGGTGTGGTGAAGGAGATAGATCACATCCTCGTGGGCAGACGCTGGAGGCTCTTGCAAAACTGCCGGGTCTACAGAAGTGCCCAGTTTGCAAATTCTGACCATAGACTTGTTGCTACTCTTAGGATCCAGCTTAGGTCCAGTAGGTTACCACCTACTAAAATTAGCCTGGACTTGGCCAGACTCCAAGACCAGGCTGTTTCTAATGAGTCTGCATGCAGTCTGTGTGAGGAACTTTCAGATTTGGGTACGACTGCTGATCCTAATGTGATGTGGGAGACCTTCCGTGACAAGACCCTGAAGGTTGCTGAGGGTTGTGTTGGTGTTACCGGTATTCCCAGAAGGAGGTGTTTCATCTCACAGGGCACCCTGGATATCATCGAGAGGAGTTGCAGCGCACAGCTCAATGGCAGCTCTGGTCTGTACCGGGAACTGAGAAGGACGGCTGCAAGGGCTCTGAGGGCAGATAAAGAGGCGTTTGTTAGAGGAATCTGTGAGCACACCATCTGTGGTCTAGCGACCCACGTCTTGCTTACAGAGGAATCAAAGCATTACGCACATCTGAATCTGTTCCTCGGAGAGTTGCAGTCAGGGCGGCAGAGAGAACGGTCCTTACAGATGACACTGCAGTTGTGACCTGCTGGGCTGGCTACTTTGAGCAGTTGTTCAAAGCTGATACTCTGGCTGGAACGTTGGATATCTCTGGATCCACGGTTCTTGAGGCTGATCCTCCAATTAGCTGTGAACCACCCAATCTCACTGAGATTGCACATGTGGTGAACCAGCTGAGGGGGGAAAAGGCTGCAGGGATCTGTGGTATCCAGGGTGAATTTCTCCAGGCTGTTGGTAAGGCTGTCCTCCTGGCATTGCAAGCAATCTTTGCTTCCATTTGGGAGACTGGCATCATCCCAACTGACTAAAAAACGGGACTCGCCATCCCTATCTGGAAAGGGAATGGTGATCACCTGAATTGCAGCAAATACAGAGGGATAACACTGCTCTCGTTGCCGGGTAAGGTCCTTGCTAGGGTCGTCCTCAATAGGATCCGTGATCACTTGCTCACCTTCCAGCGACCGGAACAGTCTGGTTTTATGCCTAAGAAGTCTACCATCGACCGCATCCTGGTACTGAGGGTTCTCATAGAGCGCAAACGTGAATATCGGCAGAGCTTCTTTGCAGCCTTTGTCGATTTTCGCAAAGAGTTCGACTCAGTTGATCGAGCTGCCCTGTGGGACATCCTGAAGGTTCACGGGATCCCCTCGAGTTTGCTGGATATCATGGCCGGCCTGTACACTGGTACTGTGAGTGCTGTGCTGAGTGGAGGCAGGACCTCTGCGTTTTTCCCAGTTGATTCTGGGGTTCGTCAGGGGTATGTTCTTGCTTCTACTCTGTTCAATGCTTGTATGGATTGGGTGTTGAGCAAGGTCGTGGGATCCAGCGGCTGTGGGGCATCTGTTGGTGAAGAAAGATTCACAGATCTTGACTTTGCTGACAGTGCTGTGATCTTCGCAGAGTCAGTGGAGGCTCTGATTGGCATGCTTGAGAGACTGAGTGAGGAGTCTGAGTGTCTGGGCCTGCAAGTGTCCTGGATAAAAAACAAGATCCAGGCCTTTAATGACCTCTTGGGCACAGCCATCAGCAGTGTGTTTGTTTGCGGAGAGTGTGTAGACCTTGTTGAGAGGTTTAGTTACCTTGGCAGTGACATTCATGTGTCTGGTGACTCTTCCTGTGAAGTCAGTAGACGGATTGTGAGAGCATGAGGGGGTCATGAGGTTGCTGGAAAGGGGTGTGTGGCGCTGCCGATATTTATGCAAAAGGACGAAGGTCCAAGTCTTTAGAGTCCTGGGGCCTCATGTATAAACGGTGCGTACGCACAGAAATGTTGCGTAAGAACTTTTCCACGTTCAAATCGCGATGTATAAAACCTACACTTGGCGTAAAGCCACGCACTTTTCCACGGTACCTCATGCCTTGTCGTACGCAAGTTCTCCGCTCGGTTTTGCAAACTGGCGGCACCCAGCGTCAAAGCAATGGTACTGTTCTTGTGTGATTACTCATTATTTTCATGACGCGGCTTTATAAATACACAGAAACTAACCGCATATTGTTTATTAGTGTAATGCATCTGATTGTAATTAACTCGTAACAATATAATGGTCCAGGGAACAGCCATAGTATTCCAAATACCATAACTGCTTTAGCGTTGTTACTCTCACTTCTATTTCTTCTTCTTCTTTCAGCTCCTCCCGTTAGGAGTTGCCACAGCGGATCATCTTTTTCCATATTTCTCTCACTGCACGACTCGGAGTATTTATATCACTGTATCTGAGTGTGAATCACAGCAGCAGCTGATCGGAAAGAGAATTATCGGTATACGGCATTAAGCACACGCTGTCTCTGCCACTGCAAAATGTTTTAAAGCCTTTCCTGTACGGACCTCGCGGTTCAGAAACAGTTTAATCCCAAGAACTTTAAATGCACTCAATCAATTGCTCCTTGTAGAACGGTTTGTACTTATAAGTACAATCACCCCACTGTAAACTTGCACTACAGTTATAATATCTCACAACCTGAGCCACTTTATAAAGCGCGATTTACATATGATGACGATATCATTTTTAAGGTGAAATGCAGCAAAATATGTTTGTTAAATTATACACATAAAACTTTAACTTCATTTAAATAATCTATATTCTTCACTGGGAGTGTCGTGAAGGATAGAATAATTAAACATGTACTACGAAGATATTTCAATGTTCTTTAAACGTTTTGAAGAATCGGCGCTAAGCTTACAGATGGCTTAACGTCTATTACAGAGCTGATTGTATGGCGATCGGTTACTTGGGGAAAGAAAAGCAAGGACTCTTGGGGCGGCCACGCCAATATATATTGAATATAAAACAGAAAGAGAAAATAACAACACAGCTAAAAAGCAGCGACAAATTTCGACAAAAGATAAATGCTTGTCATGAGCACGAGGCTCATGAAACACATGTTTAATAATGTGCTTTAACTCCTATCATCATGAAAATGACATCACATATACATCTCAGTATTTTAGTTATTCAGAGAGCTGTAATATCACAAATGTAATGGACTCTGTGTCCAGTTAGAGGAAGAGAGCCAGTTTAAGAAGCAAGTAGTGATTCACACACATAGATCACATACGAGTAGAAGATCAAATACAAAACAAAGCATTTAATGTGCTACTTTAATTACGATATAATTTTGAGAAACTGGTTAATTAAACGATTTTAAGATGAAGTTTATAATGTTCTACTAAATGATAAAATAAACTACGTGATTAAAGTGGAAATGTCGAGATTGAAGTTGACATTTCGTGCTTTTTCACCACCGTGTGCCTTTTTTCTCTGTACCCTAATAAACTTTCATATGACACAGACAGTGGGCTTACAACTCTTCTTTTCACGGCAACTTTGATATGTGACTTCTTTTTTATTTCCGGCACTGTGCGATTTTGTGAATGTGAGCTTTCAAGTTTCTCCAACACGCTATGTCATTCGATCAACTTCCTTTTGTTGATTATACCACGGTTTATTTGAACAAATAATATGTTTTTCCTTTGCCTCCACTTGGTATTCGCTGAAATTCTTATATTTTCCCCGTGCTTTTCCCATTGTCTTTTCACAGAAGGCTGCGCTTAAGGGCGATTTATATTGATTTGCATATTCAAATAGGCGTAATTCTGGGAGGATTTGGGGCGTTACATAATGCGTGTTCACGAGCGTTAGTTTTCACGCTGATCGGGATTTATGTAGCGGAAGATCGTGGAAGTTGGAGTACGCACAGATTCCTGCATCTGGATTTTTCTGTGCGTAAGCACATTTCGGCTTTTGTGCTTACGCCATGTTATAGTGCGAGTTCTACGCACGGCGTTATACATGAGGCCCCTGGTGCTTCCTGTCTTACTATATGGTTGTGAGACATGGACGCTATCCAGTGACCTGAGACGAAGACTTGACTCCTTTGGTACTGTGTCTCTCCTGAAAATCCTTGGGTACCATTGGTTTGACTTTGTGTTGAATGAGCGGTTGCTCATGGAGTCCCGAATGAGGCACATTACCTGCACTGTGAGGGAGCGTCAGTTATGGCACTATGGCCGTGTGGTGCGTTTCCCCGAGGGTGAT
This sequence comes from Polypterus senegalus, assembly GCF_016835505.1. Taxonomy (NCBI): domain Eukaryota; kingdom Metazoa; phylum Chordata; class Cladistia; order Polypteriformes; family Polypteridae; genus Polypterus; species Polypterus senegalus. Next base: position 58,174,052 of record NC_053169.1, read on the forward strand.
CCGGCTCATAAGATCCTCATTGTTGGGGCCCAAGTGCCTGGACTAGGCCAAGGGGTCACCCACATAACACCTGGCTGTGGCAGATAGAGGGTCATTTCTGGAGGGTGGGACTGGACCGCGTGCCTGCCTGGGGGGGTTGCCAACCGGGATCCTGAGCTGTTTCGACGTATAGTGGGTGCAGCAATGCACTGTACCAGTGCATGCTCCCCAACTTGACTTGATGGCAATGATCTAAAAAAATGTACCAGTAGTGATGAGCCACTGATTTGTGCAATGCTGAATTAGAAGGAAATATAAAGTTTTGTTTTGCCAGAATTTTATGTGAATTTTTTTATATGTTTTGCAAAAAATGAAATTCGTGCCATTGACACAGGAAAAAAAGATGTTTAATTTTACATTGTACCCCCATCAATATTTCATCTCATCTGCAAGCTTCGTGCAATGGTGTGTGTATTATTGGATTAGTGAAAGCTCAATTTTGCCCTCAAATATTTTTATAATATCCATAATCACTGTTTTGACTGTTATTCCTTTGAATACACAATCGGAGGTCTGAAAATTGAGAGTACACCTTATGAGAAGGATTTATGATTCATAGTGGACTTTATGCTATCAACTTCCCAACAGTGTTCAGAAGCCATTAAGAAGGCAAACAGAATGTTAGATTACATAGCACGACGATGTGTGGAGTACAAGTCCAAGGAGGTTCTGCTCATCCTTTATAATGCACTGATTAGGCCTCATCTTGAGTACTGGTGTCCAGGCTATAAAAAAGACATAGCAGCGCTAGAAAAGGTCCAGAGGCTGATTCCAGGGCTACAGGGGATGAATTATGAGGACAGATTAGAAGAGCTGAGCCTATACTGTTTTAAGCAAAAAAGATTAAGAGATGACATGAGTGAAGTGTTTAAAATTATAAAGGGAATTTGTACAGTGGATTGAGACTGTTATTTTAAAATGAGTTCATCAAGAACACGGGGACACAGAAACTTCTTAAGGGTAAATTTCACACAAAAATTACAAGTTTTTCTTTACCCAGAGAACCATAGTCACTTGGAATAAGCCACCAAGTAGCGTGGTAGACAGTAAGACTTTAGGGACTTTCAAAACTAGACTTGATGTTTTTTTAGAAGAATTAAGTGGATAGGACTGGCGAGCTCTGTTGGGCTGAAAGGCCTTTTCTCATCTCCACTGTTCTAATGTTATAGTTACTCTAAATTGGTATCATGTGCCAGTGTCTTGTGACTGTGAATCCCACAATCTCAAAATAGAATAATAGTGGATCTTTGCTGTCATAACACGTTCTCTCTCTCTTTTTAGCACGAAAATGTTGTTACAGGACTACAAAAAGAAAGTGACCTGCAGAGGTGCAACTATGAGAATACAATTCAAAAATTAAAACAGCAGATCTCAAATATTATAGAAGGAAAATCCAGGTAGAGATAAAATTATTTCCATTTTTGGTAACAACTGCCATGTTTCCGTAACATGTTACAGTATTTACAATGCAATACCTTATGGATACAATTAAGGAATATTTAGATTGGATAGCTCAGATTTAATTCCAGTTTGGGGACTGAATCTATGTGGAATCTGAAAGCTTTTTCTGTTTAATGCACACATTAGTATATATTCTTGACAGGCAGTTTTACACTTTGAAGAAAAGATATTTATACCATTTGCAGCACATCTATTATTTTCATAATACTAGGGGGCTCTGCCTCCGGCTTACTTCGCTCACCAACATTACCCCCCATCCCTACCCCAATGGATGGGCGCTGGGCAACCACTATTTCGTGGCTGAACCATTTGAAAGGCGTCCTCCGTTAGAGAAAGCAATTGTATTTAAAGAGTATACAGAAGAGTATGAGAGGCATGGGAGGAAGACGGTTTGGTCCTTACTTATTATAGATAGAAAATCAGTTACTTGAGTATTTCACTACAACTGTCTATTTTAAATACCAATGAATAATAAAATGTACTAAAAAGTAAAAGTAAAAAAGTAAAACATAATAAAAATAAATGAAAAATTACATTAATGCCTCATCAAAAACAATATTATGAATTACTTTATCATCTGACTTACATTCTATAAACATTGCTTTTTTGCATTTCTGTTCGCATAATATTTGGGATATTTTGGTCTTTCTCGTTTATTGGACGATTCTCTTTGTTCTTGATTTTTATTATATGCAGCTCTTTTTTGTTCATTTTCTTTTTTTGATGTTCATTATCAGCTCTTGCTGCCGTTTTTCTATTGTGATCTAAAATTCGACATTCTTGAATAGCTAAAAGGCTTTTCAGTCTTGCCATTATAACCAACTGTATTGAGGGGCAAGTTGGCAGCACTGAGAGTGTCAAGGGGTGGTATGGAGAGAGTATGTGCGCAGTAGGAGTAACGATTGGGCGAGCGGTGTGAAGGGGAGTGGTCATGGCTGAATAATGCAGACATGACGTAAAACTCTTTTAATATGAAAAATGTAAAAGATATTTTTTTAATGCTAACACCTTTGAATTATTTAGTTCAAGTAACCAGAAGAAGTAAGTTTTCAGTCTGGTAGCAGGCAACAATACTTTCCAAAGAATTTCTAGCTGAATTGGCATGTTTTCTGTTCTGTTTTGTGTATTGCATTTACCACATTTTTTGACACCAATTGCATGCCCAACCTACCTGGAAGGAAGGTTTCTCTCAATTGCCCTTCCCAAGAGTTCTTCTGGGAGGGCCCTTTTTTTACAGTCTTTCTTGTCTTCTGAGGGGGTCAATGTTTTTTGCCAAAAAACTGGGCCTTTTAAAGCCCATTGAAACATCCCTTGTGTGATAATTTGGGCTATACAAGAAGTAAACTGTTGTTGATTTAGTAGACTTTGCCTTTTTATCCATTATGTGTTAACTTTAGAGAAAGACAGCAACAGCTTGAAGAACTTGGGAAGGAGATGAACAAACTTACAGATGAAGCCAATGCACTCCGAAGACAACTTGCAAGTAATCAAGATGCAAAAAAGGTATTGCAAAACCCTCTAATTTAAAATTAGATTAAAAAAAAAATAATCCTAACAAGCATCATTGCTCCAAACCTGCTTTAACCATTTTTGGGTCATGGGGAGGCAGAGATTATCACAGGAACATCAAGGCCAAATAATCTTCCCTGAATGGGGCACTAGTCAATGATTTTCCACAATCATGTACAGTCTCCAAAATCAGGCCAATTTAAAGGTAATCAAAGAAAAATGTGTCTTTGTCCTAAACATTATGGAGGGCACTTTATGTATTCAACTAAAATATTTAGCAAGGTTGCAATAAATTTGATTTTTTTTTTAACTTCAGGACCACCTAAGAAAGATGACTTCACTGGAAAATTATCACAAACAAATCTGACTATAAACTCATGGGATCACAATGGTAAACCTGTCTTCATACAGAAAAGTGAAGTAAGACGCCTAAATAACACTGAATGTATTAAATGGAAAAACAGGAGGATTTTATAACTACAAGCAAGCCAACTTTAAACCTGTTCACAATGGCATTCTCTGTTCAGATCTGATGTATTCATACATCAGTTCTTATTCAACATGTGTATAGCTATAGAAATTAAAAACATCCTTATAATAAAGTTGCTTGATATGGAAATTGTTATGGTAAGGAAAAATGCATAGCAGAGCATGCAAGTTAGGTGCGACCCAAGTCACATGACCTTGAAGGAACGTGTTTTTTCACAAGTGGTCTGTTGGTCGCAGCTAGGCTGTATGTGCCTTTTCATTTTATTGGGAGGCTTACGTTGAAGTGAAGGAAAAGGGAGGTGTAAAATGGTAGTGTCATAGTGCAGTTTCGGTCAGTAATAAGGTATGCACCAAATACCACAGTCGATAATTGGTCACATTGAAGACTTGAAGATAAGCCTAAGACCAAAACTCTTCCAGGAACACAGATTCCTCGCTATTATTGTGGAGGGATATAGTTGTTGTGGCAACTGTTGTTTATATGTCGGACACGGACGGACACAAGTGAAATGATATAAGGACTGCAAAGGTCCAGTCCTGCTCTCCATCATGGTCTGAAGCAGCCAGTAATTTTAACTTGAGACTTCAACATGAGATTTTAAATTTACATCAGGTACTTCTTTCAAAAATGTTATGTTTAAGGAATCTGAGCTACAGTTAGTCACAGATCCTTGACCACCAAAAGCTGACAATAGAACAGTCAATCAGTGCTGTTTTTACATCACTTGAATTAGGATCTGCTGTCTATGAAAACTACTGAGCCACCTCAAGTGTTTTTGGGTGCTGTTTTTAACTATAAGAAGTTGTAAAGTACTGTTAAACAGCAAGTATTTAATGTAGTCTACTAATGCATGTAGTTGCATTCTACAGTATTATTAGTTATTTTTAATGGAACACTGTTACAAAAATATTTAATAAATAAAAATGTGGTAACAGACTGATGATGTTACTAAAAAAATTAAAATGCCTTTAAATCACTTTTAAATCATTTAACAAATTATTAAACATACCTTCAGATTTGTGTTACCCAATACACACTATGCTGCAATACATTTACTAATTTGCATGCAATTTGCACATCACGTACAAGATCAGCATTTGTAATTATTAGTTTGGACAGATTTTTCTATTGCACTGCTCTGCTTTTTAGTTAATATGTGTTCTAACAACAGATTTTAAACACGTCTCCAGCATCCTAAAAGTATCGTTTTGCCCCAATCCTGTGCCGTTTCACTCTCTACCCAGAAATCCCTGATTTGCTGTTGTAAAGCCGTTAAACACGCATCATTGCAAACGAAAGCTGATTTTCCTTCCCATTAAACATACTGGAAAACAACTGCTATTTTTCTGATTTGCCTTTTATTACATTTCATTTTAAACCATATTTTCAGTGTCAGTAAAGAATATGTAGCTACCTCAACCAAAACATCTTTTCGAGACTGCTGGCTTGACCCATAATTCCTAAAACAAAGGCAAAATGAAAAATTAATGTTCAAAGGGTTTTATTTTTGGTAATCTGTAATGGGAGTGGGGGCACTGGAGAATTCTGTTTAGTTTAATCCTGTTGGTTATTGTTTTGGTACTTGCCTTCCATGCTGCAAATTTATCAAATCAGGCTGCTTTGCATGCTTAATCTGCCTTCCACATGGTGTTTTTTTCTTTTTTAAACGATAACCTAACACTCCTTGTAATTTGTTTTAAAGTTTTGCTGTGTATTAACTGAATTTTTGAGTTGATGTTAATGAAAGTGTATGCCAAATAAAAAAATACGAGGAAATATTTAAAAATAATTACGATGCAACATTTAATCCTTTCGGATACTCCTTTTGTGAAATGCAAATAGACTCACTGTGCCAAGACTTATATAACATTTAGGTGGACACCGAGTTCATGTCCATTGCAACAGTGGTGTGCAGGGCCAGGTCAGAGGACTAATGTAACATGTCCGTTTAACTTAATTATGAGCAATTATGAGTAATTATGAGCAATTTTGTATGGGTTTCAAATATGCATTACATGCATGTGAAGTGTCTTGGTTTCTCTTCTCTAATCTTTAATCATGTCATTTTCCATACACAAAAAAATCTTTTTTTGTGGAGTCAGAAGTGCTCCATGCGATGCACTGGAGCAAAAAAAAGCAAAAATAATAATAGCGTAGCATACAAAGTTATGTTAAATACAAATGCGCATGTAATAGCACTTATAATCTATTATTTATGTATTTTAATACAAATATTTGACCCCTAATTTTGGTATAATTTGTGTTTCTTTTCTAACTTGTTCTAAATTGTTTTTTTATTAAAAGATGGCTATTGTTCCCTACATCTGTTGTTAAATCAATACCTATTAACTTCTGCTGAAATACCTTTACTTGACCCCTACACCTCTGAATCAAGCAGGGGTCATCTCTATTGAAACAGATGCCAAATGTTCCATCCCAGCTTTACAAAGAAAACTAGAGGCGTGGGAATTCTTATCTCATGTGTAGTATCAGATGTTGTATCTGATCCTGAAGGGAGATAAGATTGTCACGGGTAATTTATTTAACTGTGAAGTGATTTTGATAAATGTTTATGCACCCAATGTGGATGATAGGGAATTCATGCAAAATGTATTTGTATCCATTCCCAATGTGAACACTCGTAAAATTATAATGGCCAGGGACTTTAATTGTATTTTAAATCCAGAGCTAGATAGGTCTCATGTCACAGGGGCGAGGACATCTAACACTGCAAAAACAATTAATTACACAGTTTGTAACTGATCACAACTTATCAGACCCCTGGAGATTTCTAAACCCAAACTCAAGAATATATTCCTTCTACTCACCAGTGCATTATTGCTACTCAAGAATTGATTATTTCTTTGTAGATAACAATTTCTTGACTACGATTAAATCTTGTAAGCATGACACTATTGTTATTTCCGACCATGACCATTTGATTTTGGAGCTAAAATCATTATGCACCACATCTTGAAGATGGCGTCTCAATTCACTTTTATTAGCAGATGAGAACTGTACAGAATTTATATCCAAGCAAATCAATATTTTTAGAGACAAATGGATCCTCAGAGGTCTCTGCAGGAATACTTTGGGAAACCCTGCAGGCCTTCTTAAGAGGACAGATTATCTCATATCTTTCTCACAGAAATAAATTGGAAACCAAGAAGTTCTCAGAGCGAAACAGTGAAATTACTAGAATAGATCAAGAACATGCCAGGTGTCCAAGTGAGGCTCTTCATAGGAAAAGGCAGGCTCTGCATTCAGAACTCAATCTCCTAACAACCAAAGAAACTGAACAACTCATTTATATCAAGACATCATTATTATGAACATGGAGAGAAAGCAAATAAGATCTTAGCTCAACAAATCCACAAGCAAGAAGTTCGCAATGCAATCCCAGCAATCACCAACACAAATGGAGACAAAATCATTGAACATAAAAATATAATGCACATACAGTATTTAGAGACGACTATAAATCCTTATATTCTACTGAGTTTAAAGAAGACAACACACAATCCAATGCATTTCTGGAAGCATTACAGATACCACAAATACTCTCAGTGCAGAGGAACTGGATAAACCTCTGGTACTCTCAGAATTACTAAATGCTATAAACTCACTTCAGAGAGCAGCAGGCCTTGATGGCTACCCTGCTGAATTTTATAAGAAATTTTCAACTCAGCAAGCTCTCCTTCTATTAGCAACATTTACAGAAGCTAGCGAAAATAAAAGTCTACTTCAAACTTTTCACTAAGCATTAATTACCATCTTTCCTAAACAAAATAATGACTTATTACAATGTGCATCATACAGACCAATTTCACTTCTGAATAATGATGTCAAGATACTCGCAAAGTCCTAGCTAGAAAGATGGAGAAAGTGCTGCCTTCGGTAATATCACAAGATCAAACTGGATTTATTAAAGGCAGACACTTGGCTTCAAATCTTCGATGCCTGTTTAATATAATATATTCACTCACAAAGTCAAACACCCCAGAGATGGTATTATCATTGGATGCAGAAAAAGCATTTGATATGATTGAATGGAACTACCTTTTCTCTACATTGGAGAAATTTGGATTTGGCCCGAACATTTGTGCATGGATCAAACTACTATATACCAATGCAGAAGCTTCAGTTTGTATTAACATTAATTCAGACTACTTTAAACTAGAACGTGGTACTAGTCAAGGATGCCCCTTGTCACCACTACTTTTTGCAGTTGCCATTGAGCCACTGGCAGTTCACTGTCGAAATGCTTATGAGATAAAGGGGATTATCAGAGAAGGACTTGAACAGAAAATTTCTCTATACGCAGATGATATGGTACTGTATATATCAGACCCACACAATTCTGTGCCTGCAGTCTTAACAGCACAAACAGAATTTAAAAAGATTTCTGGTCTCAATTTGAATAAGAGTGTTCTCTTTCCAGTGGTTTCTCAAGCACACAATATTAGATTGGACACCGTCCCATCATTGCAGATCAGTTTAAATACCTAGGGATAAACATCACAAGTAAACATAAAGCTCTTTCTCACAAAATTTTGCTGTCTGTATGGAAAAAATTAAGCAAGACTTGCATAGATGGTCAACCCTTCATTTCACTTTAGCTGGAAAAATTAACATTGTTAAGCTGAATATCCTTCCTAAGCTTCTCTTTTTATTTCAAAATATTCCGATATACATTGTGGTGGATGGCTGGGGCTCATACCCAGTTTAGACGCCTGGAAGATGGAAGGACCAGGGGCATCATGTATAAACGGAGCGTACGCACAGAAATGTTGCGTACAAACATTTCCACATTCAAATCATGATGTATAAAACCTAAACTTTGTGTAAAGCCACGCATATTTCTAAAGGTACCTCATACCCTGTCATACGCAAATTCTGCGCTCAGTTTTGCAGACTGGCAGCACCCAGCGTCAAAGCAGTGCTACTGTTCCTGTGTGGTTACCCTTTCTTTCTTAGATCCACATTCCTGACGCGGCTTTATAAATACACTGAAACTAACCGCATATTGTTTATTAGTGTAATGCATCTGATTGTAATTAACCTGTAACAATATAATGGTCCAGGGAACAGCCATAGTATTCCAAATACCACAACTGCTTTAGCATTGTTACTCTCACTCTTCTTCTTTTTCTTCTTTCAGCTGCTCCCGTTAAGGGTTGCCACAGCAGATCATCTTTTTCCATATTACTCACTGCACCACTCAGAGTATTTATATCACTGTATCTGAGTGGGGAATCACAGCAGCAGCTGATCTGAAAGAGAATTATCGGGATACAGCATCAAGCACACACTGCCTCATCCATGGCAAAATGCTTCTGAGACTTTCCCGAATGGACCTCGCGGTTCAGAAACAGTTTCATCCCAAGAACTTTAAACACAGTCAATCAGTCTATCAAGTGCTCCTTGTAGAACTGTTTGTACTTATTAGTACAATCACCTCACTGTAAACTTGCACTACAGTTATAATATTGCACAACCTGTGCCACTTTATAAAGCGCGTATTTACATATGATGATGATATCATTTCTAAGATGAAATGCAGCAAAATATGTTGATTATATTATACAGATAAAACTTTAACTTCATTTAAATAATCTACATTGTTAATAATTAAAGGACACGGTGTCGCTACGCTAGCAAGGATCTGGCGCTCCGTTTACGGATTGTTCCTGCCTCGCACTGTATGCTTCACTGGGACTGGCGTGAAAGATTGAATAATTAAACATGTACTACGAAGATATTTCAGTGTTCCATAAAAGGTTTGCAGAATCGTCGTTCTAAGCTTACAGATGGTTTAACGTCTATTACAGAGCTGATTGTGTGGCGATTGGGTATTTGGAGAAAGAAAAGGACAGGAATTGGAGGTTAGTACGTTTGAAAGAGACAGTACTGCTGCACTAATGTCATCAAAGGTCGCGCACAATCACTGTGCCACCGTGTTCCCATGTTTAATAACATGCTTTCATTCCTATCATCATGAAAAAGACATTACATATACATCTCAGTATTTTAATTATTCAGAGAGCTGTAATATTACGAATGTAATGGATTCTGTGCCTTGTCGGAGAAAGAGAAAGCGCGGAAGCGTGATTCACATACAGAGCACATAGAAGATCAAATACAAAACAAAGCTTTTAACGTGCTATTTTCGTTACGATCGGATTTGAGAAACTAGTAAATTAAACGATTTTAGGATGAAGTTTATGATGTTCTACTTTAATGACAGTGTTCTCTCTAGCGTCTTTTATTAGTTGAGCGCCCGGAGATGACAGCCGCAGATCTGCAGGCACAGGAAGATCTAATAATCTGCAGAGATGGCAAGGGACGAGCGGGCGGGTGGCAAATATTGCTAAAGCTAATAGTGTGGAAAAGGCGGAGCAGAGTTCACAAGCAAAGAGTATGGGGAGGTGGGGTTTCGAGAGCGGGCTGTACATGGTAATTGCGGGGGTGTAGCAGCTTAATACAGTAGCAAGGAGTAAGGAGAGGTGGGCGGGCGAGAGGGGCTGTACATGCTAATAGCGGGAACGGAGCGGCAGTTCACAAGCAAAGAGGATGTGGAGGTGGGCGAGCAAGAGGAGGTCTGATAAAATAAAAAAAGTCTAGCGAAACCAGCCTGTCAGATATCAGAAAAAAGGCGTCAGGAAGTGATATCTTTGTTCTGAGCGTCAGCGCAGTTTGTATAGTGCGGCTGAGCGTACAGCAGCGCTCTTCTTGTACAGTACATAGCAAACCAATATATACACATACAGTTGTTTAAGCATTGGGAGTGTTCTGCGTGCAAAAATCCTTGTAGCACTCACTGTGGTTCCTGTTTAAAGTGACCCCATCTGCCGTTCTTATATTTGCTCATATTTGGACCTGCGTCCATATTGTAAAAAGTGTGCAGAAACCCTTGCAGCACACACTGTGTCCTGAGCAAAAGTTTTGTCACTGAATTTCTGAGGGTTTTGTACGGAAGCGTATTAGGGCCATGGTGAAGAAAAAAAAAAATACGGACAAAGTGAAGAAAAAAAACTGTATGTCGAGAATAAAGTCGCGATGTTGACTTTATTGTCGACATTTCCACTTTAATCTTGACGCTTATGACGAGAATAAAGTCGACATGTTGACATGTTGCTACGTAACTTATGACGGTGTTTGAGAAAATCTAGTAAATTAAACATTGATTTTAAGATTAAGTTTAGTTTACGATGTTCTACGTTAATGACAAACTACGAGAATAAAGTCAACATGTCGAATTTAATCTCGAGATAAATGGCAAGATTAAAGTGAAAATGTCGAGAATGCGTACCTGCCATAGTGCAAGTGTGAACTGAATATCCAACAGGCTCTCCCTTTCCCACTCAAAAATCTTATTCATAGGTACTTTAATTTTTTTTCAAATGTTTTACCAACATGAGCAAAAGAAGTATTCAGAAAACAACACTGCTCAGTTATTTCAGAAAAGAGATGACACAAACTAATGAAGGTGCGGCGTCAACTCCTCATGTGGCAATTTCAGACAAAGACATTGTAGAGGCTGGTCCATCAGGGGTCTCTTCAGCACACACTCTGCCAACTGATAAATCTAAGCACCGCTTATCCGGCATAAACAAACAATGGTTTAAAGATTTTGATTGGCTAATGTTCAAAGAAAATGTTATGTGGTGCTCATTGTGCATGAAATACTCAAACAAACAAAAGTAGATATTACTTTGGGTAAACTTGCCATATACAAGAATTAAAAAAAAAAAAGCTTGCTAGACCATGAAAAAAGTAAAACGCACATTGAGTCTTCTGCTGACCTTTTAGGAAAGAGCAAACTGGAATTGGTCAAATTGAAAGATCTGTATCTGTGTTAAATAACTTACAGAGAGATGTCTTTGTGGGAGCTTTAAGATCCATGTATTGGTTGGCAAAAGATGAGTTGCCACATACAATGTTGTTTGAAAAGCTGTTGGAACACTGTAAAGAAATGGGTTGTTCCTTTTTACAACATCTCAATGTTGGTAAAAATGCACATTACACCTCTGAAAGAATAATGCAAGAGCTGCTGGATGTCTTAGTATCAGAAAGAAAGTCTAACATACTGAAAAATATACACACTGAACATTTTTTCAGTATTCTGTGTGATGAAACTACAGATATCTCAGATGTAAAACAATTATTTACATTAAATATGTTTGCCAGGTCACTAAAGAGGTCAGAATTAGTTTTCTATCAACCCGCAATATGATTGATGGCAAAGCGGAGACTATAACCAACACACCGAGTGAGACTATGGACACTATAGGACTTGAAAACTGCTAATTTGGTTGGACTAGGGTCAGATGGAGCTGCGGTTATGAATGGCAAACAGAAAGGTGTGGCAAAACTACTTAAAGATAAAACATCTGGACTCTTGGTGAACTGCCACTGTGTAAACCACCGATTGGCCCTTGCAAGTGCCCAAGCAGCAGCTGCTGTACCTTATTTAACAAAACTGAACAACATCTTAAGGCAGCTGTTCTATTTCTTCCAAAATTCTTCAGTTAGGATATCTGGTTTAACGGAAATTCAAAATATTCTGAACAATCCCCAGATTAAGCTGAAAATGGCCAGTGACACTAGATGGCTATCTGATGACTTTGCAGTACAGTCACTACGACAATGTACAATGAGTGATCTCCTTGGAGGGCCCAGACTTTGATTATGGGAAAGCTTCAGACAACTGGGCCTCTAGGAAGAAAAGAAGAATAAATATTTAACTGAAGACACCTTCTGCATATGCAAGTTGGCTTTGAAGAATATTTTTACATTTTTCTTCATTGGTTTTCCTATACTTTTCTTCATTGTTTTCACTTTTCTTCCCGGCAGCGACAATACTTGTGCCTCTTGGTTTATGTCATAACAATTGTTATTTAAAATTTTTGTTAGGGTTGCAGGATCCTGAATTGGATACTTCTTAAATTTAATAAAAATATTCTGGCACAAGTGTCAAACCTTAAAAAAGGAAGTCATACTGAGCGTTGGAAAATAATTAATAATAACTAACTAATAAAAATAGTGCACATTTAATTTTCCCTACCACCAAATTTCCCTGTCCCGTCCCACCCGGCTAGAAAAAAATTTCTGGGGAGAACACTGAATTACAAAATAAACTGCGTGATTAAAGTGGAAATTTCAAGATTAAAGTTGACATTTCATGCTTTTTTTCCCCACTGTGTGCCTATTTTTTACCTCTGTACCCTAAGAAGCTTTCATATGACACTCCGACGGTGGGCTACGACTCGCCGCTTCACAGCGACTTTGATATGTGACAACTTCTTTTTTATTTTGGGCACTTTTCGACTTTGTGAACTTGAGCTTTTCAGTTTCTCCGACACTCTGTCACTCGATCAGCTTCCTTTTGTTGTGTATACCACTGTTTAAACCAACAAATAGTATGTTTTTTCTTTGCCTCCACTTGGTATTCGCAAAATTCTTATATTTTCCCCCGTGCTTTTTCCATTCTTTTCACAGAAGGCTGAGCTTAAGGACGATTTATATTGAGTTGCATATTCAAAGAGGCGTAATTCTGGGAGGAGTTGAGGTGGGACAGCAGGCGCGTGCACAAGCGTTACTTTTCACTCTAGCTGGGATTTATGGAGCGGAAAAATGTGGAAGTTGGAGTATGCACAGATTCTTGCATCTGGATTTTTCTGTGCGCAAGTACATTCCCGCTTTTGTGCTTACACCATGTTATAGTGTGAGTTCTATGCACGGCGTTATACATGAGGCCACAGGAGAGGAGCAGTACCTCCCCTGGAACATGAGAAGGCAGCAACCCTGGTGGGTGTTGGGGCCACGGGAACAGAGCTTGGAAGCTGAACCTTGTGGGTACCTGTGGCCACCCACCGCCAGGGGGCACCAGGATGGCTCAGAAGACATGGTATGCAGCACTCCCACCACACCAGGAAGTGCTGCAGGAAGGTCATCAGGGAGCACTTGGAGCACATCCAGGTGTATTATTAAAAGGGTCGCCTCACTCCATTCTGAGAGCTGGAGTCGGGCGGAAGAGGAAAGTCTTGCGAGGAGTAGAGGCGGAAATAGAGAGAAGAAGAGAAAGGACCGAGTTATTTGTGGTGATTTGTGCACAGTGTGTGAAGCGCAAAGGACTACAAAGATAACTGAAAATAAAAAGTGTGAACTTATGTAAGTGTGCCTCTTGTGTCCGTTTGTTCCGGGTTAAGCACGGTTATAGCGCCACCTACTGTCACAACATCAATAGATAGTTTTTTAAGAAATTAGATTCAACCATAACCTCATTTATTTGGATTTTAAAACATCCATGTATCCAAAGAGTGACCCTACCTAACTTTCAATTGTATTACTGGGCAGTAAATATACAAGATTTAAAAACCTGGACATGGACACAAATAGATGAACATACACAGGCTTGGTCCACAATAGAAATAAAATCCTGCAGTACTTTTTTCTATTCCTTACTTTGTACCCCATAAATACAAGTTATCGCCAATATACTAACAACCCAATCATGCTTCACTCACTCAGAATACAGAACCAATGTACGAAGCATTTTAAGATAGAGATGCATTTCATCTGTGGCACCTCTGCACGAGAACCACCTTTTTCCACCCTCTCAAATGTACTCAGTTTTTAATGTCTGGAAAACATTTGGGATTAAATCACAGATATCTGTACATAGACAACATCTTTGTGTCCTACAAACAATTACATTCTAAATTTAACTTTCCAGCAACACATTTCTTTCACAATCTTCAAATTGGAAACTTTGTTAAACAGAACCTGCCCAATTTTACTCAACATATCAGAAAAGGAGTGGAAAGTAGCAATGCAGAGAATTCACTTGAGCTCCATATGCGCAAAGCATACAATTATTCAACTCAAAATTATATATCGAGCAGATCTGTCCATCCATCCATCCATTTTCCAACCCTCGTTTACAATTTTCCAAAATGTTTCCAGGGCAAGATCCAAACTGCGAACGCTGCAATCAAGTCCCAGCCTCACTGGGTCACATGTTTTGGGCCTTCACCAAATTAACATCATTCTGGACCAAAATATTTAAATGCCTTTCAGTCAGCCTGGGTGTCACAATCCCTCGTAACCCATTAACAGCATGTTTGGGGTTCTTCCAGATGAGTTTAAAGTGGAGGAGGACAAACAAACTGCGATTGCCTTTACTTCACTATTGGCAAGCAGACTTATTTTGCTCAACTGGAAGAATCCTAACTCTCCTGTTTTAAGTCAGTGGGTAACTGATGCTTTATATTTTATGAAATTGGAAAAAATCTAATTCTCACTTAGATAATCTGTGCAGAATATTTTCAAAACCTGACAGGATCTAATCAATAACATTTTAGAATAAGCTTTTAAATTGTGTAAGCAGGTTCTCTCCCCTCTTTTACTCCATTTATCTTTATTCATGTATTAATGTATCTATTTACTTATTTTTACTACGTTAAAGTTTTACTCTTCTGGCATAGCTCTCTTTCTCAGGGGTGGGGGTCTATTTGTTTTGAACCTTTTTTGTAAAACTTCAGTTATTTATATTGAATGTTATCTGATTTTAATAAAATAAAATAAAAAAGAAACAAATGCTTAAAAGGTTTGGAGCTACTGTTTATGTGTGCAATATATATTTATACCTGTAACACATGCAACAAGGCAACCTGCAGTACAGAAAACAAAAATGTACCAAGTTAATCCTCTAAAAAACCTCAAATAAACAATCCTATGACATCTAGCAAAAGCACTTTATATGTTAATACAGCATTCATGATCTTCAGTGAAATATTTTCACCTCTGCCTGCAGTGCTAAAAATGTTCCCGTATTTCAAATAAACTTACTCATAATTATGTTTTCAACATTTTGTAAAAAAAAAATACTTAATAAATTGCAAAACAAATCATTAAGGAGCTCTTTTTCTGACACACAGTATATGGTGCATAATAAAATCAAAAATAAAAAAATCATCAATTAAACTGGAGTAGTAATGCATGTCTTTATTGTATTATAATCACATTATTGTTTTATTAAACAATGTACAGAGATTAATTAGTCTATACATTGTTAACAACCCTACTTTCAGACAGAACATATCTTAAAATCACCACAATTGACCACACAAGGAAAAAAAAGAAAGAAAACTAAACTGAAGCTCGTGCTTTAAGTTTTATGGGAAATAAATTATAACAGGTATAATGTGAAAAAGATAACATTTAAAGAATATCTACTTGCAGGTTAATGGAACTAAAACTTCATGTGTCTAAATGTAATGTGACATGAATGCACTCAACAGTAAAGTCACTAAAAATGTTACCTATGACAAAAAGTATTAAACAAAATAGCGGAGACTTGCCAAATACCATGAGTCTTCAGGATGTTTGTAAAGTACAAAAATACATGAAAAAAATACATAAATAATAATAAAAAAAAAAATACATGAATTTTGCAACCAGCCATGACTAACTGTGGCCTAATTCAACTAAAAATCACTGATCCATGTATCGCTCCCAAATGTACTCTGGGCAAGATCCTGAGCTCATCAAATGCTTGCTCTGCTAGGTCACGTCTTGGGACTGTTCTACAATTAATCCATTGGGGGCAAAAACACTTGTATACCTTTAATAGCATTGGAATTAAAATTACTCCTAATATCTTAACAGCATTATCTGGACGTACCAGATGGGATAAAGGCATGCTATCAAATACCAGTTGCAATCTCTTGTACTACACTACTCACAAAGACTTGTTTTCTCAACTGGAAGAATATAATCCACCTTTGTGCCTCAGCTGGAAAGTAATGTTCTATATTATCACAAAACTCAAACTTGATTTTGATTTTTGTCCACTTTTTGCTGTTTTATCATGTACAAATCACTATTTTAGATGTGACTCTCTAGTCATATAAGCTTTCTTTTTCAGGTGGATGTTGAGTGACAAGTTTCACGGGTTGTCTTTGGAGTGATCAAGCTTGCTATGTTATTTGCATTTGCTTGAATGGGCTGTGCTTTTATTTATCTCCTAAATAAAAGAATGATAAAACGGCTGACCATATTGTATAAACAGCAGAAAATGTTGAAACTATGCTTCAGTAGGTGAGAAAGCATGTTATAGTGCTAATAGTCATTTGCATGATCATCAACAGTGAAACTGAAATTGGCCCAAAAACACTAAAGTAAATCTCAAAACTAGATACATGTATGCAACTGATAAATATGATACACTTTTAACTTTAACTGTCATCTTTAAGTGCATTGCACACTATGCTGAGCAAATTAAAGGCTGACTTCACCAAGAATACAAATTTATACCTGTACAGCACATTTCTGAGACCCTCTTCATACACTTAAATGCAGCACTGTTCCCTATTGAACAGAGGAAGGAATAAGTACGTGTTTTGTAGGGGAAAAATAAAAACCCTCTTTAAAATGATCATTGATATGGTAGACCTTCATCAAATATTTTTAAAATAAAAAGAGGTCGACTGGAATTTTACCCAGTGTAAGCTGCTTCAATGCAACTAAAACTGAAAAGCAGCAATGAATAAATTACCTGCTTATAGATGGAATGAGAACATCTGAGGCCTGTGATGGACCGTGGCCCTATTCGGGGTTGGTTACTGTCTAGTGCCCGATGCAACCCAGATAGACTCAACCCTGTATTGAATTAAGCAGGTTTGAGAATGGCATGTCCTTAAGCAGCATATCAGAAAAATTACCTTCCCCTGAGAATGAATAACTAATTCAATCAACCAGCATGATCAGGTGCTGCCCTCCGGTGGCCATTGAAGTCTTCCACATGACTAATCCATCCCTAAACATGTAAAACTCATACCCAAGTCAACAATTACTTTTGATTAGGATTGTGTTATATTTTTAATTGATTCCGCAATAGATATAAAATATGTGTATTATATATTAAAAGTCATTCTGGCATGTACACAAGCAAGCTGCAGGATCCATTTCACCATAGTATTCAATCTGAGATGTAAAGAACTACCGGTATGTTCATTTAAAATCAAGTGGATTACAATGATTCTTGAGTTCTTGGTTTACTTCTGAATCAAGCCAATTTGTAATCCAGATGTAAGCAATGGGCAGCCTCAACTATGAAAGCTCAACCAAATTATGCTCTGGTTAAATGCACTATAAATCTTGAAAACCTGGGTTTAATACGCATGCAATTGCTTTAACTTGGGTAACCATGGGAAAGATGCAATTAGAATGAAATATACAGTATGAACACAGAACATGATTGTAAATTAAAATTATCTCAACAATCTAAAACCTTTTTTTTTTCTTGTATACATTCTAAAATAATTACTTTTTAAGCAAAAAAGCAAAGAAAACTTCATTTTAAAGTGTTTTTACACACTGGGAGGTGATCAGTAATTACTCATGGTTTACTCTTGAATGGTCAAAACTATGGGACATGAGAGAATGCTTCATTTCAATATTGGGTGACTGCAACTGCATTTATAACTGGCATATACACAAAAATGTAACACAATTTCAAGATGCACAGAAACACGTAAATGTAGAAAGTGTAAAAATGTTGATACTCAACTTGTTAAAAAAAAAAACAAATTGCATGTAACACTCTTCAATGCGTCTCGGCTCAGATTTAATAATAGCTCCCTCAACTGCCCTGCCTAATCACCTGCTACTGGTAATGTTTGGTCTGGGCCAAAATGTGAATTTAAAACCTTTACGCAGAAAGCAGATAACAGAACATGTGAACTTTTTCAATGTACATTTACAGACACGTCTGTCTATTCACAGCACAATGTAATAATTTCAGACCTACCTGATCCAATTCAGGTTGGAAGGGAACCAAAGCATATTCCTGCATCAGGCAAAAGGCAGGAAACAGAGATTTTGAAGAACTAGAGCTTTATGTAGCAGCATCAGGCATGACCAAAAAACCAAACTTGAAAAAGACCGTAGTCAATTATTTGAAACCAAATATATCTTTTGGATAAGGCAAAACTCCCTTTACACATGCACAAGGAAAAAAATCCACTTTGGCAATTTAACTGTATATAAATGAAGAAACCACACCAACTGCTATGATACAACTTTTAGTGCATAAATAATTTACAGTAATTTTATTTTTTTCATTTTCTATGTGACAATTTTCTGTAATTTTTAACATCAACCTTGGGAAGTGCAAAATGTTTGATATACACTAAAATTCTGTTTTTCCATCAATATAACTGCCTGTCCTCAACTATTAGGACCATATTAAACAATCCAGGATTTCAATTTCTTTCATCATCCATATAGGTAATATTTAAATTGACAAAAAGGGAAAAAAATCATAGCTCTAATTTATCAGGAATAGTAATAACCGAATCTGAAGCATGGTTCTGGTTTGACTCTGCTGGTACAGCTGTGAACAATTCCTCGAAATCTTTGTCCTGACCAGCTACCGCCTCCACTGCCTGGGAGCTTGTTGCTCCATAGGTCTGCTCTGTGGTATTTGAAGAAGACTGTTGCTGTGCTGTTCTTCCCAGTTCTCCTTGCCTTCTTCCTCGTCTCTTTCCCAATATTTTCACATAGTTCGCTGGTATGAGTCCAGTTATCTGTCCATCCAGGCTTGCTAGCAACCAGCCACGCACTCGTGGTTGTTGTTCTAGGGAAAATCCAATACAAACAAGAATCAATTACATTTGTAACATCTAAATTACAGTGAGATCAGTTCCATAACTGGATGATTATCACTTAAACTTGAAACAAAATGCTTTAAAGTATTGATATTGATTCAGTGTCTTAAAAAGAATTTTGGCCTAGCAATGTAAATATCATGGCCATTTCTTAAAACACTTCAACAAGAATAAGAAAATTCAAGAAATTACTAAGAAAAATGCTCTGCCCACAGTCTTATGAGAGCAAATTTAAAAACTAGACTATACATTTCGGTTAATAAACATACCAAGGTTATGTCAATATTACACTTTTGTAGCTGTGCTTTGGTTTCTCCAACTGATGCCACTACAGCCCTGTTACAATAACTTAAGCCCACCCAAATATCAAGAAAGCCTCAACAGTTTTCTCTCTTTTATTTATGGTTTTATGTGGCATGTTTAATTTTGTAACAAGAAGCCACTGAAGTTAAAAAGGTAAAACTAGGTCTCGAGACCATAAAGGTTGAGAAACATTGATCCTGGACATCTGGATAGAGGTAAATTGAAAGGAATCCTCAGAAAGTGAGGGTATACAAACAAGGTGACACAGAAAAATAACCAGATTGGTTTAAAACAAAAACAAAAAAAAAACATTTATTGATGAATTACAGCATTCTAAACATTGTCACCTTCTCTATACTCCCCCTTCCGGTCTCTACACCGCTCAATACGTATCTTCCAATGATTGAAACAGTGCCTGAAGTCTTCTTGCTTGAGGCTCTTCAACAGGCTTGCTGTTTCTGTCTTCACTTTCTCCACTGAAGAAAAATGTGTTCCCTTCAGGTCACTTCTGATTTTCAGGATCAAGTAAAAATGACAGGGAGCTAAATCGGGCGAATAGGGAGGATGTTTGAGGACAGGAATGTTTTTGTCAGTCAAACTGCTTTACAAATAAGGCATTGTGCGCAGGAGCCTTGTCTTGTCTTCCTGTTCGCTTTTTTCACCCAACATTGTCGTAGCAACTCGTGTAACGATTGTTGTGCAAATACTGACTAAGCAATTCACAGGATATACCCAGCCGGTCGACGGTTTGAGAGGGCGTGTAGGTATGGGATATAGTTCTATGATTCATGTCTGGCCGACCTCCAGGCAGTTTTCCAGTAAAGCCCCAAGCCCAGTCCAGTTATTTTTGAGTCTCACCTCGCATATTAAATGCCTTACTTACTACTTACACATATACATACACACACTGTGGTGGACGGCCAGAGCCCTTGCCTGGCTGGGACACCTCTTCTGTATATGGTCCGGGGAATCAAGTATGGACTGAACAGTACCTCCCCGGTGACGCTAGACAGCAGCCCCACTGGGTGGCAGTGGTGCCTCGGATTCCTGCAGGGCTCCATGGGAGACGGAGTTCTCTACAACCCTATTGGGATCCAGGGATGCCACCAGGGGGCACTGCAGCTGTTCCTGAGCCTGTGTGGGCGGCTCTTCTGCCACACCTGGAAATGGAGCCGGAAATAGGTTGTCAAACACCTGAAGCACTTCCAGGTGGGCTAGTAAAGGAGCCAGCAGCTACCACTCCGGGAGCCAGAGTCGGGAGGGGAGGGACTAAGCTTGCCGGAGAGGAATGTCGAAGATAAGAGAGTGAAGAAGTGAAGTATTGTGATTGGGATTTGTGCTTTGGACTGTGTTGTGGGCCAGTGGGGATGGGGAAGACTTTCCACATGAGCAAAGAAAAAAATAAAAGCACTTTGTTTTAGTAGTGTGCCTCCAGTGTCTGTCTTATGTCATGTACAGTGGGTTGAAAAAGTATTCAACCCCCTCTGGAAAGCTACCCTATTTCCATCTTGCATCATTACAATCTATTAAAAATCACAAATGCAGAGTATCACAGTGAACTTTTATTTCTCTGTGTACATATTGTGAGCTTGGTGAACTAAACAAATGCAAATTGACAGTCAGGTTGTGAAAAATGCTGTTGAAAAAGTAATTGACCCCTTTACATGACACAAAGTCAATACTTGGTAGCAACACCCTTTCTGGCAATAACTGCTTGCAATCGCTTTGGATAGTCATCTACAAGCTTAGTACATCTGGATGTAGGCCATCTTTCCCATTCTTCGTTACAGAACTGCTCCAACTGGGAAAAGTTTGAAGGCTTTCGTTTTTGAACTGCAATTTTGAAATCACGCCACAAATTTTCAATCGGATTCAGATCCAGACTATGGCTCACTGCAAAACCTGGATCTTCTTTTTGTCAAACCATGCTTTGGTTACTTTTGCACACTGTTTCGGGCCATTGTCCTGCTGAAAATGGTAGCATCGTCAGGGTCCCAATTTCAAGGCTGACGTTTGAAGGTTTTCTTCCAAAATCTGGATATACTTCTTACTATCCATTCTTCCTTCAATACGGGCAAGGGACCCAGTGCCCGCCATAGAGAAGCAATCCCAAAGCATGATGCTCCCCCCACCATGCTTGATGGCAGGTATGGTGTTTGCTGGATCATTGACAGTCCCTTCCATCCACCAGACAAACACCTTTGTGTTGAGGCCAAAAAGTTCAATTTTGGTCTCATCAGATCAAAGTACAAGACTCCAGAATGCAGGACTCTTGTCAAGATGTCTGTTAATGAATTCTAATTGAGCTTTCAGATGACATTTTTTTAGGAGTGGCATTTTTCTGGCAACTCTGCCATATAGCCCCTCTCCGTGCAAAACCTTTGATATTGTAGTCTTTTGCACATCCACTCCAGCTCCAGATACTTAGCTTTGCAGGTCACTGACAGTCACCTTGGGATTTGCTCTTACTTCTCTGTTTAGTTTTCTTGGCATGTTCTTTATTTTAACAGGGCAGCCTGACCTAGGCCGGTTCACTATGCTTCCAGTTGTCTTCCACTTCGCTATGATGGCCTTCACAGTGGACATACTGAAGTGAAGGAGCTTGGCAATCTTCTTGGCACCATTTCCATCTTTAAACTTCTTAATCACAGTGGTTCTCAAGTCATTAGAAAGTTCCCTTGTCTTCATTTTTGTCAGTTTGAGGTTTCACCAAATAAGCCACTCATACTGATTTCTCAGTTGTATGTTTCGAAGAACTGGCCTAAATAATCACTTACAGACCAGTCAACAAGCTAGAGGAATCATTGCTTGATTGTTTACACCCGCTTTCATTACCCTGATTGCACTGTTAACAATCATACAGTCTCTAAGCTATTAGAGGTCGATTATTTATTCAACAGCAGATTTCACTGATATGTTCTTTATTGTTGCAGCATAATTTGATTTTCAGGATTTTTTAGTAAAATGTATTGTCCAAGAGGCCCTTATTTATATGTAACAGTATGAAACAAAAGATGCATTTTCTAAGAAAAATATAGGAAATTTAAACTTTGTCTAGGGGTCGAATACTTCTTCAACCCACTGTATATATTTGTGTGTGTATTCACTAAAACTATAATATAAGGAAATGAGAAATTTAAATTTGAAGTAATTAATGTACAGATCCTGTGTCAAAACTGATTAAATATTTCATTGTCACTGGAGATCATCCTGCATGCAAAATCTAAAGGAAATTGATTTGGTAAAAGTGGGCAAAAAATTGATTCCAAATTTTGACCCAGACAAACATAGGGTCAAGTTGAATAAAACTGTGTAATAATAATAATAAAAAAAAAAACTAAGCAAAAAATAGATATACTTCACAGACCATTAAAAAGGCACAGAATCTTTGTGTATGTGTAGACTATTCACTGTTAAAATAAAAAATATATATTCAAAGAAGTATTGTTCCTATTTACTGCATAAAATATCACTTAACATAGTAAGATATGAAACAATAATCCAAATGAAAAATGTTGAGGGCAAAGAAAAAAGAAATACTATATAAAAGTTGTACTTATAGGAAGACCAAAGAAACTAGAAGGGAAAAAAGAAAATTTACAATTACACATAATGCATAAGAGTGCTTTTCAAAATCAACAGATTTGACTTACCTTTAGGTGCTAAATTTAACATATCCCCAGTATGAAAAGAAATTTCCTCATCTGAAGCAGCACTGAAGTCAAACTCTGCCCTTGCAACCACATGATCATCATCTCCATTTGCCCAGTTTGTAGTCACTTTGGGAGGGAGACAAAAACACTAATTACATTACATTAATTACAAATACTGTCACTCTTATCAAGACTGGCATGTGAATGCTGTTACACAAACATATTTCAATATAGGTTATAGTGTCATGTTTGAGTCTCCATTTCAAAATGTACTGTAAAATGAGTTAAGCTACAAGAAACCTTTTATAGTTTGCATGATGTTAAAAGTGAGAAAGTGATCAGAACTGGGAGTGCTGTCGTTTTTAATAATCTGAATAAGAATATAACAAACAAGCTGGTTAAGTACAATCGCGCATGAAAACTATGGGGAAAACTTAAATTCAACAAAATATGAGGATCTTCACATAATTCTAACTTGGGAATATATTTGGATGATAAATACAATATTAGTTAAATGTAAAGCTTTAAATATAGTATGTTGGGTTTGGAAGAAAAATTCATGTACAAATCGCTATTCTGAACTACAGCGATTATCGAATTGTCAGTCTGATCAAAAGATAAATTTTTAAATGAAAAAAAAAAAAGTGCCGACATACAAAATGTAACCAGATGCAAACACAAGTAAACCATACCATTTGATTAATTACTATGGACAGGCCTGCTCCCAACCTCTCTCTCTCTCTCTATAGGGAGTTAAATATCAGCTGCATGTAAGAAGGACATTGCCCATGATAAAAAGTTACTGATGTAGTTATCAAAATCAGAATGCACAGTTTTACAGTATTTATGCTGCTACAATAAGAACCACATGTGGCTACTGCACAAGGCCATACTTTGCTGAAAGAACACACATTGTGAAAACAGTTCAACAAGAGAGCATGACTGATCAAAGTGGTTGACAGAATTTTGCAGTGCCATCGCAATTAAAAGCCTGGACTCACTTTTGATTTCAATGGAGAACTTGAGATGACTACAGCCATATGCAAAATTTGCCATAGCAAAGTCAAGTACTGTGGTAATACTACTAATATTGGCGTGCCTCATGCTCGACACCAGCCTGAGATAAACTCTGATAGCGGGGAGCCGGCAGCTATGCCAAGTAAGTAGCAAATTTTGGACACAACTTTAAATGAGTTCCCTTGTGTGATAAGGCAAAACAGATAACCAAGTCTATTGCATATTTTATTTGCGAGGACCTTTGCCCATACACTGTATTAGAAAATGCAGAATTCCATGACATGATTTACACTCTCGAGCCGAGGTATGTTATTCCATCACGACACTTTTTCTCAGGTACAGCAGTCCTTAAATTATACAATGAGGTTAAATTGTAATTAAAACAGTTATTCTGTAAAGCATAAAGGATTTCCTTGACATGTGACTCACAGACTTCGTGAAATACGCAGTGTTATGTTACAGTAACACTGCATCATATGACTGAAGAATGGTGCTTATCTTCTTACATTCTATAAATCCTAATCAGATGTGAAAGTCAATCCGGGGCTAAAATGGCTGAGCTACTTCGCAATGTCACGAAGGAATGGGGATTTAAATTTGAATAAAATGACAGTGTTAGTTACCAACAACGTGGCGAATGTGCCTGTTGCAGCTCAGGTAGCTGGCTTTCCTCATGTTAAATGCTATGCGCATACATTAAACTTGGCGGTTCAGTGTACACTTACTGGCTGTCATGCACCTACAATGAAGAATAAGCATCACTGTTTTTTTCCCCAGAAGTACCCAAGGCTTTCAAGCTTTGCAGCAAAAACAGAAACTATTGATCTTCCACAGCACAGGCTGATTACACGATATGGCTGAACATTAACCTTGAGTAGCAACCAGGAATCACTGTTGCACTACTGTCTGTGAAGAAGAATGAGATTATGACATTCACATTGTGGTATATCAGATGACAATAACCCCCGCATTTTCAGTCACTGCCCCACTTCATGCACAGACTCTGCATGCCAAACAAAGCAGTGTGGGAGATAACCTCTGTTAGAGACATAAAAGATGCTCTTCACTAGGACCTGGACAAACGGTGTGTGAGCAGGAGATGGCCACACTTTATGTGGTACTGTTCCTGACAAGAATGATCCACAGAGCTGCAGCAGTGGAGCAGCAGGAAGCATCTCAGGTAAACTAAAATTCATGAAAGTCTGTCAAATATTACAGGCTTACAATATGGTTTAAAAGTTGTTTCTTTTCAGTTGATGACTATGCATTCAGAGTATAGCAGTGTCTCTCTCACTGGGTGTGTTGGTGCACAAGACAGATAGGTAGATTAAGTGCAAGGTGTGTACATTTTTTCCTAACAACTGCATTTTTTGTTTGTTGGTTATTCAGAAGGAACAGTCATGGTCAGAATTGGAGGATAATAGCTTTAGAAAACTTATACCAGCCTATTCCAAAGAAGAGAAGAACTCCCATTCACCTGCCAAGAAAAAGTGTCTTATGCCCTGGCTGATTTACTTGGCAGCGCTTTTGAATATATTTGTGAGACACCTACCAAGTCTTCCTTAGAAAAAGCAGAGGAGGAGATGAAAAGGTATAAAGAAGCTACACCTCTGTCTATTTCTAGAAACCCTTTGGAGTCATGGAAAAGAGTTCCATCTCCTGACCAAACTAGCTAAGCAGCATTTGTGTATACCAATGACAAATGTGTCTGCTGAATGTGTGCCATACACAGCAGGAGATATTATAACTGCTCAAAGAAGCACCCTGACCTATGTATAAAATACTAACAGTAACAGGGGCAATGATATTTAACACTGCAAAAACAATTACGCTATTTGTAATTGATCACAACTTATCAGACCTTTAGAGATTTTAAAAAACCAAACTCAAGAGCATACTCCTTTTCACCAGTACATCACTTTTATTGATTATTTCTCTATAGATAATGTCTTGCCCACGATTACATCTTGCAAGTACGACACTACTGTTATCTCTGACCACGCCCCTTTGATCATGGAGCTCAAATCATTATACCCCATATAGTCATTTTACAGCTGGCATCTTAACCCCACTTTTATTAGCAGATGAGAAATGTACAGAGTTTATATCCAAGATCCAAAAATAGATTTTTTTCTTAGAGACAATTACATCCTCAGTAGTCTCTGCAGGAATACGGTGGGAAACTCTCAAGGCTTTCTTAAGAGGACAGATTATTTCATATCTCTCCCAGAAAAATAAATTGGAAACCAAGAAGGCATCAGAGTTAATCAGTGAAATTACCAGAATAGTTTAAGAACATGGCAGGTTTCTAAATGAGGCACTTTATAGGAAAAGACCAGCTTTGCATTCAGAACTCAACCTCTTGACAACAAAAGAAACAGAACAACTCATTTTTAAATCACAACGTCATTACTATGAATATTTAGAGAAGGCCAATAAGATCAAATCCATATGCAGGAAGTTCACAATGCAATACCAGTAGTTACCAACACAGACAAGAGACAAAAATCAGTGACCATAAAAATATAATGCACACATTTAGAGACCACTATAAATCATTATATTCTACTGAGTTTAAAGAAGACAAGACACAACCTAATGCATTTCTGGATGCATTACAGATACCACAACCAGATACTCTCAGTACAGAGGAACTGGATAAACCTCTGGCACTCTCAGAATTACTAGGTGCTATAAACTCACTCCATAGTGGTAAAGCAGCAGGCCCTGATGGCTTCCTTGCAAAATTTTATAAAAAAAAATCAGTTAAGTTAGCTCCCCTTTTATTAGCAACATTTATAGCTTGGTCCACAACAGAAATATAATCCTGCAGTACTTCTTTATATTCCTTGCTTAGTACATCAGTAAATACGAGTTATCGTCAATATACTAATGACCCAATTGTGCTTCATTCACTGAGAATATGGAACCAATGTAGGAATTACTTCAAGATAGAAAAGCTTTTATCTGTAGCACCTCTGCATGATAATCACCTTTATCCACCCTCTCAAACGTACACTGTTTTTAATGTGTGTAAAGCATACAGGATTAAAATCACTTGGAGATTTGTACATAAATAACGCCTTTGCATCCTAAGAGCAATTACACTCCAGATTTAACTTTACATCAACACAATTCTTCCACTACCTCCAAATTAGAAACTTTGCTAAACAAAATCTGCCCAATTTTCCTCACCTCCCACCTACTTCTATTACAGAAGAAATATTGATCAGTCTTGAGAAATCTGAGAGCATTTCTGTACTGTATAAAAGAACAGTGGGAAAAGGATCTCTTACTCAACGTTTCCGAAAAGCCTTTACTTCACTATTGGCACATAGACTTATCTTACTCAACTCTTTCAATTCATTGGCCAACTGATATTATGCACTGAAATTGGAAAAAATAAAATTCTCACTTAGAGGATTTGTTCAAAACTTTTTTTAAAACCTGGCAGGATCTAATCAACAACATTTTAGAATAAGCACTTACATTTTGGAAAAGGATTTTCTCCCCTTTTTCTACTCTAAAAGTTTTACTCTGGCTGTTGGCCTTGCTCTGTTTCTCACGGGTGGGGACTGATTTGAATTTAGCTTTGTCAAATTTGATTGGCTTGCATAGAATGGTACTTGTTTTTAATAAAATCAATAAGATGTTACAAAAATACTAACAGTAACAACAGCTTTAAAATACTGCTTTATCCGTCACATAGTTATCAAACTATAATTCAAGTAAACAAATAGTGTCATTCATAAATATCTAAATATAATACATGACTTGAATTTCAGTATATGGCAGAGACAAGGTTCCCCTATGTGTAACAACAAATGGGAGAATCATAACCTTGGGTAAAATTCCACATAAGGTTTATAAAGAATGATATACAGTAATGGGGTTTTTATTAACACAAATTTGTGTGATCTTTCTTGAAACATTCAGACTGGGAACTATGAATTCAATTTCAACCAACAATCTCAAGTAGTGCTTTCACAGTATAAGCATTATGGCTCATTTTCTTGGAGGTTTGTTAAAGTCTAATAAATGTAGAAGATGCATGGATGTAGTGCTGTGCTTTACATTGCCCATACCGGTATTGGCATCAAACAATAATAATGATTTTAGTTTTAACAGTATTTAATGATAGTTTACAACCTTTATACTTATACGCGAGTTATAATTCTAATAATAAAATATTGGTGTTTCAGCTGCATTAAGGTAGCTAGGCTAGCTCTTTAAAAAACTACTACTACTACTACTAATAATAATAAATAAGAGGACTTCACTGCCTGTGTGTGATGTAGGGCTGCACGATTAATCTTTGTTTTGTCATAACGATATTTATGACCCACGATCAGTTAATAAGTATTGTCGCGATTTTACAGTATAAAGACCAAACAGTTTTTTATGGGTGGAGTTTACGGATTGGACTGCGTCACTATGACGTTACTGCGTCTAGATTGCAATCGCTTTCTGAAGCTGTAGAAGTCAATAGCAGCAATAACAGTCAGTCAGAATAAACATATGATGGCGGAGCAACGTGAGGAAGGTGCAGAAGTGCGATCGTTAGTTCCTAAAAAGGGGTCATACTCAGTTGTCTGGAACTATTTCGGTTTCGAGGAATGTGATGTTGATCAGGTACAAGTCTTGTGCAAACTTTGCTCCTGTTCCGTCCAAATGTCCCAAGGTAACACAACAAACCTCATCAACCACCTTAAAAGCCACCACAAAGTACACTATCAAGAATTTCAACGACTGAAGGCACAAACAGCAACAACAAAAAATTACCAGCCATCCACAACACAGACAACAATATCAGGGACATTGTTCAACGCAATACCATACCTGCCTAGCTCGCAAAGACACCGGGAAATAACAGAGGCAATCACGTACCATATAGCCAAGGATATGTGCCCAATAACCACCGTGAGCAGTGAGGGGTTTAAAAAAATGATCGCAACACTTGATAAAAGATATAGCATTCCATCACGCAATCATTTTTCCAATGTTGCGATGCCCTTGCTGTATGCGAAATGCCGAAAAGAAATAGAAAGAGAAATTCTCAGGCTCAGTCTTGAATATTTTGCTGCCACGACCGACTTATGGTCAAGCAGAACTGCGGAACCGTATTTGAGCTTGACAGTTCATTTTATTGACAGCGAGTTTGAGATGAAAAGCAAGCTTTTGCAAACTTCGTTTTTCCCACAAGACCATACAGCGGAGTTTATTGCAGTGGGCCTCAAAGAAGCGATGTCCGCTTGGGGCTTGGTGGAAGAAAGACTTGTGTGCATCACAACGGACAACGCAGCTAATATGATTAGGGCAGCATCTGTGAATAACTGGCCGAGGCTACACTGCTTTGGTCACAGACTTCATTTAGCCATCGGTATGTTGTATGTTTTTTTCCCAGATATATTGAAACAATTTGACAATTTAAAAATATTAATTGTTGTTGTTGTTTTAGTAATATTATAATCAGGGGTGCAAATAACTGGTACGCAGGTACGCATGCGTGGCAAAAATGATGAACGTGTAACGTCATTTTGTTACTACAGCGCTTTCGCGTACAAAACAGAAGAGCTCTTGACTGTGACCGTTTTTTGACAGCGTGCGATTAAAATTTCACCTTCACCATTTGTTTTATGTCCTTTCGGTTTAGTTTATGTTCGAAAAGTGTTTATTCCTCCGACTCAGGACCCTATTCTGCACCGGCAGAAAGCACCATACAAAGTGGTTTCATTTTGAAATAAAATAATTTTGCGTGTTTTCCGCTTGTAGCAGTGGTAATTTTTAAATGAGGCGCAGCTGTGTGCATTTTCGGCTACTTTAAGACGGCCAAATGACAGTGCGCTCTTCACCAACAGTCTTTAGTCAGTGACATTATTTATTAAACGATATTTAAGCGCCACGCACTCACGTGATATTAGATACATACTCAAATATCATTTTATTTTATTTTGGTTTTATCACAAAAGAACAACTGATTCTTTCATACCATTTTTAATGAAACGCAATACATTTGTTTAATGCATATTACGCTCAAGACGCAACCTTGTGTTCCGTCAAGTTGCACAATGACAGTAAAAACCACAAAACCGGAAGCGATCTGCACTTAAGACCTCGCTGCGGAGTGCGTACCAAACACCAGCTCCTGCTACTCACCTGAGGAACACACTCAAAAAGTTGTGTACCCCGGATTATAATGACACATTATAATGACAATGAGTCATATGTCTACAGTATAATAATCATCATTTTTATTCTGCTAATCTATCAAATTAGATACATTTAAAAGTTAAAAAATATTTGATTAGTCAAATACTATTCTGTTAATGTTAGTGAACCCTGAGTTTAGAATAAGTGAGTGTTTATTATTTATTAATAAATGTTTGATAATTGTCTTATGTAGGTGTATATAATTAGTGAAATAAAAAACATTTTTTTTTCTGATCAAAAGTTGCATAAACAACAAGAGTCTTCCTGTGTCTTACGGTTTTTTTTTTCTGATCATGTTTATTTCCTGAAGAGAATGCCATGAAGGATCCAAGAATTGACCGAGCTGTGGGGCTCTGTAAAAAGTTGGTGAGCTCCTTCTCTTACAGCTGGAAGCGTAAGAGAGAGTTTTTAGCTGCACAAAAGGAGATGAAACTCCCAAAGCACTCACTGAAAACAGAGTGTCCAACAAGGTGGGGATCACATCAGGCCATGATAGAGAGAATCATTGAGCAGCAAAAGGCCATTGCACATGTCATCTGACAAGAAGTCTCGTCATCTTATCCCAACATGGCAGGACATGGATGTACTAGAGGCAATCAACAAATCCTTGCACCCTCTAGTTAATTTTACAGATGCACTGTCTTGCGAGAAGTACGTCAGCATGTCATTTGTTAAGCCAGTTCTTCATCTTTTCAACGCATCAATCTTGAAAGTTAAGGATGATGATACTGACCTGTCAAGAGCAATCAAGTCTAAAATTTTGGAGTACCTAAACGAAAAATACAGTGACCCAGACATCCAAGCTCTATTGGACATGGCATCTATGGTGGATCCACGATTTAAGATGAGATACACGGCTGAAGACAACAAAACAACAATTCAATCCAGACTCAAAGCTGAGATGCAGACTTTGGCAATGATGGTAATAAAAATGAGCTGTACTGAGATCTATATTAGTGTTTTGAGTCTCAATTAGTTAAATTTGTTCTAAATGCCTTTTCTGTGTTTAGGTGCCACCCCAAGAAACAGCACAAGAGACCAGCGAGGAGGATGCTGAAGCTGGATGTGCCCCAAAGAAAAAGATGACTTTAGGAAGCTACTTTAAAACTGCTGAACAAGCCTTGCCACCTAACAACCAGAAATCCAGTGTAGCCTGTGAGCTGGAATCTTACTTGCAGTCAAGCTACCTGGATAGTGAGGGGGACCCATTAAAATGGTGGAAAGAACATGAAAAGATCTACCCAAGGCTTTAAAAAGTGGCAAAAAAATACTTGTGCATACCAGCCACAAGCTCTCCTTCAGAGAGGGCTTTTAGTTCCGGTAGAAATGTAGTTACTTGCTTGCGGTCTTCCCTAAAGCCCGATCAAGTTGACAGGCTTGTGTTCTTAGCCAAAAATCTGTAACATGTTGTAAAAGTTTTTTATTCTTATTTGATTTTATTACGAGTTGATGTAAAAGAGGTAGTTTAATTTTATTTATTTACCACAGCTAAGAAAAACTCTCCATTCTAAACATGTTCGGTTGGTTTATTTTTCTTTATTTGTGGCTGTAAAGTGCAATAAGAATACACAAGTGAATAAAAGTTCATTACCAAAGGAATAATCGTCATTATTAATCGTGATTAAAATTTTGAGCAAAATAATTGTGATAATCATTTTTTCTGTTATCGTGCAGCCCTACAAACTCAGCAGACTCCAACATGCTCTCACTGTTGAGTGTTACAGTATGTGCGCACTTGCAAAACAAAATCTTTACAACTCTTTCCATTAGCAGTGGAAGGCAGATAAACACATTTTGTTGGCAGAGAAGAAAATCTGTAAATTACTGACATTGACAAAATTAATTTAATACTTACACTTTGCAAGAGGCACGTTGATACAAAGGGTGGCAACACAAGCAACTTTGTTGTATACCTCAAGAGCAGCCACACTAGTATATACAGCAAGTGTCTTTTTTTAAATTTACAGGAAAAATGTAACAGATGACCAAATTTTTTGTTACACCTGTTGTTTGCACATTTAACCAGTACAATTTGTATATATGACAAGTTTAACTTGTATTTATTTGTAATGTACTTTTATTACTATTCCTTTTCTTGTTTTTTAACTCTTATGCCTCACACTAAGTTGACAGTACCTTCAATTTCATTTTTCCTTTGTAAAAGTGACAATGATAATAAAGATTTATCTATCTATCTATTTTAGACAAAGTATGTCAAGTAAGAATCCAACTAAAATGCAGACTGCAAAACTATGTGCATCTAAGGCAACAATGAGCATTTCCAACATTGAAAAGACTCTTTTTAACAACAGAATCCCTGAAGCCTATGACAAAACTTGTAATCCCATTCCACCTTAAATTCCTTCCCATCTCTCCATCAGAGTCTTTTGTTTTGTAAATGTGTTGATCATCACAAACAGCCTGCTGTCCCATCCCCCCACCTCCGCAGCACAACTCGGTTAAGTTCTCCCAGCTCAACTCTTGTTTATCTGTGTGGGTGGTACCTGGAGCTGTACATGGTAAATAATCTATCGTTATTTGAAACACGTGCATTTCATGTGTCTTCCGTGTCTACATCAATCTGTGCAAGTGTAGGTTCAAGACCATTAAGAAACAGAATTGCAAACGGAACTTTGCATGATACCTTGGCGAGCTCTGTAAGCCCTGCTATTTCGCTGAAGGACATGCGTGTGGCAGGATGACGGCCAACCTGTTGCTGCATCCAAACAGTGCCATCTTTCACCTTTATGCCTGGTACAGCTGCATTGTTCTTACATGTGAGTGGACGTTTCCTGCAGGGAGGGCTTCTGTTCTCTTTCTCCAATGTAGAACCCTCATCCTCATCTGAGTTCACCTCTGATATAGCATGTCTTTATTTGAAAACAGCAGTTGTCAGATCGGGGGAAGCGTGAATGCGACAGAGAATAAAACTGAATAAAAAAAAAAAAATGCTAACCTTTACAGGTACCATAAATTTACACCAGCTGTTAGAGGCTAAAATCAAATGTATGTTTTTATTGTATAATAGTACCAAGAAGAGCAGCTCACTACTCAAAATGGTAATTCTGGGAAGCGGCCAGGATCAAACCTGTGACTTCTTGATTATGAGTAAGCAGTTCTTAACGCTGCACCACCAAAGCGGTTGTGTCAGTATCGTACCCTAACCCGATTTCTTTTTCTTCGGTAATACTCTTGAATAAAAGTGCACTTGTTTTGTTATACGTGCACCTTTTGTAAAAATATTTATTTGATATTTGGACTTCAGTCTTCACACATTATACTCTTAATGTCAACATTTTGTCGTTATTACCAGAAAATGGAAAAGGTTTGCGTTTTAGTTATGTATTCAAAATTTCTTGCATTTCTCACATTTCCTGTCATCCTACACTTACAAAGAATGTTGTACACAAAGACACATGAAATGCATGTGTTCCAAATAACAATATATTATTTACCCTATACAATTCCAGGCACCTCATAAGTAGATAAATAAGACCTGAGTTGGGAGAACTTTTTTTTTTGAGCTGCGGGGGTGGGGGGATGGGTCAGCAGGCTGTTTGCTGTTTGTGCTTACTTATCGACACATTTATAAAACAAAATACGCTAATGGAGAAGTGCGAATGAATTTAAGGTGGCCCAGGATTACGAGTTTTTTGATAGGCTTCAGGGATTCTAGTGTTGTTATTTTGAAACTATTATGCTAGCAAATGGAAAATCAGAACTATAGCAGCTATTTTCCATCATCTTTAGTCAGAAAAGGAAACCAGCTTTTGCTTGTGGAGAGAGATACTTAAAACATCTAGAATAAACCTGCAGTAAGTAAAGGATCTTAAGTGAAAGAATATAACTTTCAAGGTGCCATAATGTTTGTTGAAAAGTCCACTTTTGCTAGAACTTTAGATTCAAGAGCATAGGAGCAGGGTAGAAAAATCTATCCAAAAATGCATCATGAAAGAGTGTGTTTAAGAAGCAGAAGGCTGACTTTTTCTTTTTCTAAAGACAGTCCAACATTTTAAAAACATAAATGATCTGTAAAATACCACAATATCATACAATGCATCTGGAGTTTCTGCATTCAAGTAACATTTTTTTTATGATACATTCATAATAAATTTAAAGATTGACATTTTAATCTAGGGGTCCTGTTGTCTGTTAAAAATTCAATGATAGCATAATACTCAAGAAACTTGCACTATAAACCACAAATGCCATAACCTCGTTATTCACATATTTTGGTACATAGGAACACTTAACTCAATAACCATTTTCATGCTCAGAATCAAAACTTTTTGATCACCATTCATAAAATTCTGAATTGGTGAGCGGCTGTGAATACTATGGTTAACTAAACTTCATTAAGGGGCAAGAAAGTGTAAAATAACCATAGCATCTCCTTCAGTTTTTGCACTTATTATTATAATTTTTTTTTATTTTACCATTTAAGTTAAATCATTTAATTCAAAATACTTTGAAAACAAGCAGTTTTGGTAATCCACAGTCAAATTTTAATAATGAGACCAGTAAAATGCAAGACCTTTTGGAGGCTGGACTTTTAGAGGACGGCTTGGAGAAGCCAGCCTTTGCTGAGGACTACATCTGTTGAAGATACCAGCTGATCCAACATCTCAAACACTGGGCTGCTGAACTGGAGGAACTGGCTGGCCTGCTTTGTAATAAGAGAATTGACAGACCTGGCCCAGGTGTCCTTTAGAGAGATAGTGTGCAGCCCCCTAATGTGGCAGGTGGGTCATGATAAATTTTGAGGTAAAGCGTTCACACTATCTGGGGGCATCAACTGAGGATTTGATGTTTCACACCATTTTCAGGTCCGTGCAGAGCTGGAAGGTGTCTCAGAAGATTCTGAGGTGGTAGGGAGGCATGATGGGCCCCAACGGGCCACTTCAAAACCAGTTTTCAGAAAGACAGAGGTAGTGATAGTTGGCAACTTAGCAGAATTAAAGTCCATGCTTGCGCCAGAGAAAGAGTCTCACATGGTCTGTTGCCTTCCAAGTGCACAGATGGGAGGATCTTGGCCAGACCAGGGATGGATTCAGTGGTCATTGTCCATGTTAGAACAAATGACATGCATAATAAGGGTAGTCTGTCAGTTCTGCAATCCAAATTTAAAGAGTTAGTTGTCAGGCTGTGGAGCAGCACTGGCAAGGCTGAAACAAGTTGAAAATGAAGCACAGGAAAAAACAACCGTATAAGCAGTATAAGACTGATAACTCCAATGTGAGTCGTAGGTCATATGAGAACATGAGGGCAACAATTAAGGATATTAGGGAGGTTAAAAGGAAGTTAGATAGGAATATAGCAGATAAGGCAAAATATGACCCAAAGAGATTATTTCAGTGTTTTACTAGTAAAAGAAGAGTCAAAGAGCAGGTGAAGTGCATCAGGAATAGTAGAGGAGAATTTAAAAATACAGACGGGGAAAAAGCAGATACTCTAAACTCACATTTTTTCCTGAAGTCTTCACATATGAGGAAAAGGATAACCTCCCAGTGGTAAAACGAACTACTAAGGACATAATGAATGATATGGAAATTACAGAGGGATAGGTAGTGCTTAGATTAAATAGGCTGAAATCAAACTAATCACCAGGACCAGATAATATTTACCCTCGAATTCTTAAGGAGGTTACTGAGTACATATACAAACCCATGATGCATATTTTTAGGAAGTCACTGAACAATGAAAAAATTCCAAAAGAACTTAATAATGGCAAATATCCCATTATATAAAAAAGGGTGAGTTGGCAGATCCAAGCAACTATAGGCTAGTAAGCTTAACACACATTACAGGCAAATTAATGGAAGGAATTATTAAGGATAAGATTGAGCAACACACGGCAAGAACTGGAGTTTTACTGAACAGTTAGCATGGGTTCAGAAGAGGGAGGTCATGTTTTACTAACTTGCTGAAATTCTATGAGGAAGAAACAAAAGGATATGATTCAACAGGTGCATACAATATGATTTATCTTGATTTTCGGAAAGCATTTCATAAAGTGCCACATGTGAGGTTGGGCATCAAACTAAGATACAGCAAGCAGAGGTTTAAGGTACAAGGAACCTTATCAGAATTGGCAAGTGTTAAGAATATTGTGTTCCACAGGAGTCAATGGCTGGACCGTTGCTATTGTTAATATATTTTTTTGGATTTTATTGATTTTAATAACAAATTTATTGTTAATAAATATAAATGATTTGGATAGGATTATACGTAACAAGCTGGTTAAGTATGCAGATGATACCAAGCTAGGCAGATTGGCAAAAAATCTAGAATCCATTGAATTGCTAAAGAGGGACTTGGACAGCATACAGGCTTGGGCAGACATGTGGCAAATGAAATTTAATTTAAGTAAATGTATTACATGTAGGAAGTAAAAATGTTAGTACGAGTACATAATGGCAGGTCTGAATAACCAAAGAATACTTTATGAAAAGTATTTAGGTGTTATAGTGGACACGACACCATCAACTGCCAGTGTTCAGTAGCCATTAATAAGGCTAACAGAATATTAGGTTATATAGCACAATGTGTAGAGTACAATTTCAAGGAGGTTGTGCTCAAGCTTCATAACACACTGGTGAAGCCTCAACTGGAGCACTGCATACAGTTTTAGTCTCCAGGTTACAAAAATGACATAGCAATGCTAGAAAAAGTCCGAAGAAGAGTGACTAGGCTGATTGCAGGGTTACGGAGGATGAATTATAAAGAAAGATTCAAACAAAAGAAGATTATGAGGAGATCTGATTGAAGTATTTAAAATTATAAAGGGAATTAGCACAGTGGATCTAGACTGATATTTTAAAATGAGTTCAACAAGAACAAGGGGGCAAAGTTGAAAACCTGTTAAGGGTAAATTTCACACAAACATTAGGAAGTTTTTCTTTACACAGAGAACCATAGACACATGGAATAAGTTACCAAGTAGCTGTGGTAGACAGTAGGACTTTCAAAACTAGGCATGGAGTTATTGTAGAAGAATTGAGTAAATAGGAACAGCGAGCTTTGTGTCATGAACAGGTATTCTGTCATGAAAAGTGTTTAGAATCATCTTTCCTTATACTTTAATACTGTAATGGGAAAAGAGAATAGAAAGAAAAAAATAAACCTTCAGAAATCAATATTCACCTGTGTCATTGGTTCCATCAGCAGAACTTAATAATTTCCATATCAGATAAGGTCCACCAAGAATAACAGCCAGAAAAAGAAATATTGGCCAGGATTTTACTGAATTTGATGCCTTATCTTCTCCGGCAATTACTACAGCACCTGCGCTATCTGCCCAAAGGTCCTCAGCTTCATTGTCTTTTTGCAGGCCCATCATTCCTTTTAGCTTTCGATACAAGTACCTCAGTGTCCTGACCACAGCAAATGCAGAAAATACTTTGGTGAAGTGAACCTTGAGCCTTGAGAAGTGGTTGGCCACATCTAAAACTGCTCTAAAACTGTTATAAACAGCGGAGAACGTGGCATCCATCATCATGCTGACCGAAGTAAATGCATGGACAATGCTTTCTATAGACTGAAATGCACCTCTACTGCTCTCCTCTGCCTGCTGCACAAATCGGCTAGGAGGAACATCATCATTCCGAAATCTATTGTATCCCAAAGCTGCCCCATATCCATAGCTATATGGGCTGTAATTGCTGTATAATGAACTTCCATAGGGACCATAAGAAGAGGTGAAGGAGCTATAAGACGGTCTGTAGCCTATCAGGCTGTTTCCTCCAGTCTGCTGAGATACCCTTGGGGGAAGGGGGGGAGGAATTCTGGCGATGACTGGTGGACCTGGTCGGTTTATAACAGTTGGTCCAAACTCTGAAGACCTAGGAAAGGTGAAAAAGACCAGTGTCAATGTCAAGATGCCTACATTGCCAGCTTGTTTATATTACTGTGTAAATAATCAGAACTACTCAGCTTTCTTAAAGCTTTAGCTCTTCATACACTGTAACTCTTAACCTTTATTCATTTTACCACCACTCTATTTATTCAATCCCAATTCATACTTAAGTGTTGTTTTAATTTAAATGAGTAAACAATTAACACAAATTGTACTTTGTGTTCTTTGGTATTTTAGCCTTAACACAAAGTACTTATTTTGTGCCTAAGGGTGATTTTCTAGATCATTACTCATACTAGTGTTTCTCAAGCAGTGGGATGCAAGCATAAAAAGTATGTTTTCACCTGTCCTTACTGCAACACTGAGTTGGTGTTTTCAGAGATATGCCACTCTGGGGAGCATTTCCAAAAGTCTTTCTTTTCCGAGGTTAAAAATACAGGAATAGTGTGAACAAAACACAAAAACAGAGACAGCTTTAATTCATGTTTTACAGCATTAAATCATAGTGGATTTAATTAGGCTTTATTGACACTGATCATTAGAAAATGACTCTTAAATGCCAAAGTGAAAACAAATCTCTACAAATTAATTCAAAATAATTACAACTGTTAAGTTGCCTAAGTGTGCCCTCTTTGAGCCAGAACGTAATAGAGGAAAATCTAGTGACAATTACATCCTTGAGTCTGTATGCACAGGTCTCTCTCCTTATCAGCTTTACACATCTAAAAAAAGACATTTTTCATTTCTTCTTTGCAAAACTGCTCAAGCTCTGTCAATCTGCACGGGACACTGAGTAAACAACTACTTTCAAGTCAAGTCACAAACTCTCAAATTACATTGAGATCTGGACTCAAACTTAACCATCCTAACATTTTCATTTTTAAGATATTCCTTGTCTTGCTGTAAATTCAGTCTACTCCTAAGTCACAGTTCTCTTGCAGGCTGCAGCAGGATTTCCTCCTAGATTTCTACATATTTAGCTACATTCATTAAACTGTTCACCCTCCACATTTTTTCAGGGCCTGCTGCAGAGATGCATTTCCACAGCATGATGCACAAGTACAATTAAACTCAAATGTGCTCTTTTCACTACACTGCCACTCAGCATGCATCTCGCTCTGTGGGGGTGGAGGGTGTTGTGATATCTCCACCCACAACGGCCGCTGAATGCAGAGAAATGAGTAAGAAATGTATCCTTACATAGATAAAATTGTACGAAGAATCTCTGACAAACTTTATTACTCTCAGTTTACCTTTGTTGTCAAAAGCATGCCTCAGAAACTTGGTAAGGCATATTTTCTTAAAAATGAAAACCTTTGCTACTTCAAACTGAACATACTTAAGACTTTTCTTTACAAAGGGACCCCAGTATCCATTGATTCCATTACAGAATGCGAGAGTGGGCAAGTTATTTTTTATTGTATAAAATATGCTTAAATTTAAAATGCAGTTTCATGTGGCAAACTAATAAATACCATAATTGTGAGGAAATGACTGAAATGAAAAATACCAAACTTATCCTTTAACCGCAGAGGGTGATATTCCATGTCAAAGAGTACAGGCATACCTAAAAGGGCTCCGAACAAAAATTCACCTCATGAAGGCAGTGGCTCCAAAAAGAAAAATTAATAAGGTACCTTAGGTATCTTTGATTTAGGTGCCAAATTATCAAATGTGCAAACTATTAATCTTTCAGACTTTTACCTTGCTAACCTCCATGCATGTGCACCTTAATTCTTTTCCTTCTTCTGTGCAGTGCATCCTTCCCTTCTACTTTTGTGTCTCTCTTGAGGAGTTAAATGTTGTTCCTACTTTCACACTATATACAGTCATTAAGAATTAATTTTATTCAGGCTCTGAGTTTGTCAGAGGGCCATCCAGTGTAATTTGGCCCTCTCATCTTGCTTGATGTGAACCAGCAAACTTTTAAAATGCATTTTGAAGAATTTAAGCTGTGTTCATTTTGTAAGTAGGAGACAGGGGGTTCCCTTCCAGTGGATAGGACGCAATGGAACAGTGAAGAAAAAAGTGACAATAGATTATTTTTAAATAGGTTTAGCTCAATTTTATCTGTCCTATGTTCATTCTGTAAACAGAAGAGCACTTAAACTGCAAAGAATCAGCCTGAATGCTTTCTACAAGCTTTTAAAAACAATTGAACAGCTTTAATCTGATGTAAAACAAGTTTTATAGGATGACACTTGCTGTGAAAATGAGATCCTCCCCCAATTTAAAGGGTTGGACATGACAGTTAAGACATTTTCTTTTTTAATAGAATTAAAACTACGGTAATTCACATGGTTTTAACCACTTGCATGACAGAGGTTAAATTTGAATTCAACAACAAGGTCATTTCCCTGGAATCCCACCACCAAAAATAAGTACCTGAGTAATGTTTATGAGCAATGCACCATGCAAATGCAAATATGTATTCAGAGCTTCAAGACAAATGTTTACCTTCACTGAGAAGGTTGGAGAAGAGAAACCTAAAAGGCAACAAAGATGGCTAGACCAAACATTCAAAAGCCTGGCTTCAGAAATACTCCCAAACAAATTAAACATTATAATGTAAC
This sequence comes from Polypterus senegalus, assembly GCF_016835505.1. Lineage (NCBI taxonomy): Eukaryota > Metazoa > Chordata > Cladistia > Polypteriformes > Polypteridae > Polypterus > Polypterus senegalus. The sequence continues at coordinate 58,214,836 of NC_053169.1, forward strand.
ATTTGCAAAATAGAACTTGCTTTCCAAAGCAGCAAGAACACAAAGAGCACAAGTACCTATGAGCTACCACATCCACTTCTCCAAGATTGCATGTTAGTGGTGTGGCTAATGACTGCCTGTGAACTGGTAGACTGAAATTACTCGTAAGTTAGAACAATAGCAAGTCTTACCAAATAAAGTGAAACTTTGTTTTCTGACCAGATAATATATTATTGACTGAAGAGATTGAGCTATACAAAGAGATACTGTATTATGATGAATGGCTCATGTACAGTCTGTATGAGCAAGGTTAACCCTCTCCACTGAGCTTAATGGGGTTCAACTGGCTTTCACAAGCTTCCTCTTCATTTGTGGTAAAATTAAATAAATACAACAGAAACTCTCTTCAACAGCAACACTGGCAATAGACCGGTGGCAAAGTGCAAGCAGAAAAAAAATATGAGAAACATATTTCGAATTACATGTCATGGCCGAAATTATCGGCACCCCTGAAATTTTCCCAGAAAATGCACCATTTCTCCCAGAAAATTGTTGCAATTACAAATGTTTTGGTATACACGTTTATTTCCTTTATGTGCATTGGAACAACACAAAAAAACAGAAAAAAAGCCAAATCTGACATCATTTCACACAAAACTCAAAAACAGGGCTGGACAAAATTATTGGCACCCTCAACTTAATATTTGGTTGCACGCCCTTTGGAAAAAATAACTGAAATCAAGCGCTGCCAATAACCATCAACAAGCTTGTTACACCTCTCAACTGGAATTCCTAACCACTCTTCTTTTGCAAACTGCTCAAGATCTCTCAGATTTGAAGGACACCGTCTCCCAACAGCAATTTTGAGATCTCTCCATAAGTGTTCAATCGGATTTAGATCCGGACTCATTGCTGGCCACTTCACAACTCTCCAGCGCTTTGTCTTCAACCATTTATGGGTGCTTTTAGAGGTATGTTTGGGGTCATTGTCCTGCTGGAACACCCATGACCTCTGACTCTGACACTGGGCCCTACATTGCGCCCCAATGTCTTTTGGTAGTCTTTAGATTTCATGATGCCTTGCACACAGTCAAGGCATCCAGTGCCAGAGGCAGCAAAACATCCCCAAAACATCTTAGAACCTCCACCATGTTTGACTGTAGGTACTGTGTTCTTTTCTTCGTAGGCCTCATTCCGTTTTCTGTAAACAGTAGAATGATGAGCTTTACCAAAAAGCTCTACCTTGGTCTCATCTGTCCACAAGACGTTCGCCCAGAAGGATTGTGGCTTCCTCAAGAACATTTTGGCAAACTCCAGTCAGGCTTTTTTATGTTTCTGTGTCAGCAGTGGGGTCCTCCTGGCTCTACTGCCATAGCATTTCATTTCGTTCAGATGTCGACAGATAGTTCGAGCTGACACTGTTGCACCCTGAGTCTGCAGAACAGCTTGAATATGTTTTGAAGTTAATTAGGGCTGTTTATCCACCATTCGGACTATCCTTTGTTGCAGTCTTTTATCAATTTTTCTCTTCTGCCCACATCCAGGGAGATTAGCTACAGTGCCATGTGTTGAGAACTTCTTGATTATGTTGTGCACATTGGACAAAGGAACATGACGATCTCTGGAGATGGACTTGTAGCCTTGAGATTGTTGATATTTTTCCACAATTTTTGTTCTCAAGTACTCAGACAATTCTCTGCTCTTCTTTCTGTTCTCCATGCTTAGTGTGGCACATTCAAACATACAACAGAAGGGTTGAGTCAGTTTTTCTCCATTTTAACTGGCTTCAGGTTTGATTGCTATATTGCCAGCACCTGTTTCTTGCCACAGGTGAGTTCAAATGAGCATCATATTTCAATTTTGAAAAGGTGCCAATAATTTTGTCCAGCCCATTTTTGGAGTTCTGTGTGAAATGATGTCAGATTTGGCTTTTTTCTGTTTTTCTGTGTTGTTCTAGTGCACATAAAGGAAATAAACAAGTGTATACCAAAACATTTGTAACTGCAACAATTTTCTGGGAGAAATGGTGCATTTTCTGGGAAAATTCCAGGGGTGCCGATAATTTTGGCCATGACTGGTGTGGAATGAGGTGTCTTCAGGCTGCAGCCAGACTCGTCTTCATCTTGGGCAGTATGAGGCTTTAGTGCCACTGTGCTAAACCAAATGGAGTAGAAGGTCAGTAGGTAGACTTTCCCAGTTTCAAAGAGTTATCATGCAATTTGTGTGTAAATATAGCTAACAAGCACTCTGTTAATAGAGTGAATCAGAATGATAAGTTGATGGACCAAAAGTATTTAATGTATGACAATTTTAATCCTACCTACATGTTTAAAATACACGATCATGTCTCAGAATTCAAATAAATTAAGAATCCTCTTTACTGTATATGTGTGTTTTCCTATGTTATTTAGAGAAGGACGAGGCAGGGGGTGAAACATATAAGAAGGGCCTTCCTTTTAGGCATGAAAATGAAAGTTCCAAAAATTGCAGTTTTTCCAAGTTTGACAATTGTTTGAGATACAGCAAAAAGAGGCACTACTATTATACATTTGAGGAAATTACTTTAACATTAACTTAACCAAAAATTTTCTAGTATTAAAATTAAGAAGGAATGTATCAATAATTGTTCGTACAGATGACCCTTTTTATTTTGTCATTTAAAAACAAATTCATTTTGTTTCATCTCTTTCCCCAGAATAACTGAATATTTCATTAATCAATTTAATAATTACTGAAACAAATATCGGGTGGCACAGTGGGTAGCGCTGCTGCTTCGTATTTAGGAGACCTGGGTTCGCTTCCCGGGTCATCCCTGCGTGGAGTTTGCATGTTCTCCCCGTGTCTGCGTGGATTTCTTCCGGGTGCGCTGGTTCCTCCCACAGTCCAAAGACATACAGGTTAGTTGCATTGGCGATTCTAAATTGTCCCTTGTGTGTGCTTGGTTTGTGTGTGTGTGTGTGTGTGTGTGTGTGCACGCAATGCGGTGGGCTGGCGCCCTGCCCAGGGTTTGTTTCCGGCCTTAAGCCCTGTGTTGGCTGGGATTAGCTCCAGCAGACCCCCCCATGACCCTGTAGTTAGGATATAGCAGGTTGGATAATGGATGGATGGATGAAACAAATATCAGCAAAAATAAATGAAAAACTAAATATTTCAGTGCAATTAATTACATTGTATATCAAGCAGTAATAAAGTGAAGTACAATACAAAATTGTCTGAATTCGTTTTTCCCTTTTGTAGCCATAAGCTGAGACCTGTGAATCTCTTTATCTGGAAAAATATAACACACCCCTCAAACACCAAGAGTTTTGACAGACAGCGTTCTCAGGATGCTTGGGGAAGATACGAGACCACCACTGATGGTTGAGGATGAGGTTTTTACACAGATGGTTAAATCAATCAATATAGGTTACACTTTAACTTCCAGAACTCATTTTACAAAACTCGTGACTTAAAACATGAACCTTCACTAACTAGTGTTAAAGATGCTACAAAACCCTACCAGGTAAACATGAACTCACTGCTGACCTGAAATAGTTTGGCCGCAGAGACACATCTTGTCACTTTATGAAAAATAATTCCAGGCCCACTAGATTCTGCCTTATAATCACGCCACTAGAAGACAGCCACACTGCTCAAAACCCTGATGCATGGAGTGAGCAAACTGTACAAAGATTTGAAAAATCTACATGCAGAATTTAGAGCTATGGCTCCAATATTGAACTAGCTGCAAACATTTACTTAAACCAATAGATGTCTTTAGAAAAAGGACCTGAGAGAAGGGTCAAAGTAGTTTCTTTTCACAAAATTTTGAAGAAAAAAAAAAAAGATTGGTAATATTGGCGCTTAAGAGTGTGTTTTTATGTTACTGATCACAAATATTATGATATTTACCAGTGGTCCTAGCCCTCTAACATCAACTCCCAGAAAGTTAAAAATGACAACGTTCAAACATAAGCATGTAGGGTATCATTGTAGACTATTTCAAAGTTAGTGACTATGAATACAATGTAAGTTTTTATCCTTTACTAGAAATCTAGACCTCAATGGACTTCTATCAGAGAATGAAAATTACAAATTTCAATTACAATCAACAATATTTCATTTAAATTGAAGCATACATTTTAAAATTTCAAATATATGATGCAACTATTCTTCTTAATTATATACTACATCATGAAGTAAATCATTGTGTTTGAACAATCCAAATTAGTAATACCAATACAGGCATTACCCTTCAGAATATCCAACTTTAAGGTGTAAGTCTTACCAGCTTTAGAGGTAACCTTCAACTGTATGTTGAGAAAACAGCAGAGGTTATAGTCAAGAAACTGGAAAGCCAGTTTTAAAATATGAGGGGGACACACAGAAAGGAAGCTTACATGGGTCCAAGATCATTTGTTGCTTCTCAGTCATCTATCATGATTCATGGCCACATGATTTAACCACTTTAGAACAAAATGAGACTGACACTTCCATTAACTAGTACCAAGAACTCTTGTTAAAGAATGCATGTGATATCAAGGATGTACAAACTGAATTGAGATTGCTAAAACTTCTGATTAAAAAACAATTCTCAGACTTACAATGGTTTGTGGGAAATGACAGAAGAGCTTTATTTCTACAATATTCTACATCATGCTGTGATCATGCTTGCTCTTTCTCTTTCAGCAAGCAGCTCAGTGTGAACATGGCTTTTCAGTACAGAACAGAATAAAATTCAAAGTGCAAAACTAACTCAGTGTCTCAACCTTGGAGGATTTAGTCACAATCAGCACAGAAGGCCCATCAATAGCCAAGTTTCCATCCAGTTTTTTGTGACGTTTTGTTATCGACAAACAGAATATACATAAAAAAATGTGCGAAATTTGCTGTCTCCAGCCTGTTTCCATCCAACTGGCTTTTTATCGATAAAATGGTGTGCGTGATGACGTCATCCCCTCCAAAACGAACTGTCGCATAAGTTTTGTTGTATTGCGAAAACAAATCTGCCCTTGAGCTGTTTCCATACATAATTTTGTGTATGTCGCAAATTATCTACCTTTTGTTTTCCACGTTACACCCCCTCCACTAAACAAAGAAATGGAGAGATTATTCAGACAGTTTTTTGAAATTTGCCAGCTTACTATTATTTCAGCTTCACAAATAATTGGAATTGTACATAATATCCGAAGACGACAGCACAATGAAGCAGTTGCTTGCCTGATAGCCCTAGAGCTCGAAGAAAGTACCCCAGTGCGACGAAACCCACGGGTATGGGAGAGACGATGGAATAAGACCTTCTGGGAGGAGGTGGTGGGGAGACACTTCACAGAAAATCTCTGGCTGCAACATTTTAGAATGACACGGCCGACGTTTGAGATGTTGTGTGGATTCATCAGTCCTAATGTTGCGCCCATCACAGGTTGTCACCGACCACCGATTCCAACCCCAAAGCGGACTGCCATCGCCCTTTACAAGCTGGCAACCTGCGCCGAGTGTAGAGTAGTTGGAGAAACTTTCGGGGTTAGTAAAACTACCGTCCATCGATGTGTATATGCTGTGTGCACCGCTATTAAAGAAAAATTAATGCGCCGTTATATCAGACTTCCGACTGTAGTGGAGGCCAATGAAATTGCATACCACAATTCCTTGGTGCATCTTTTGCCACAGATTTACAGTGCACTGGACAGCACGCATGTGCCTATTCCTCCCCCGACGGATTACATTAATCGCAAAGGGTGGCCATCTATTGTTCTCCAGGCCCTTGTTGATGACAGGTGCATGAAACGAGACATTTGCATTGGCACTCCTGGAAGTGCCCATGATGCAGCTGTGTTTGCAGCATCGGATCTGTACAGGTGAGCCTACCTTTCAACATCCCTTCTCAGTGCGATAACAACTGAATTAGTACTGTAACCTGCTTCCCTTAAGGTTTTTATTTAAAACTGAAATTTGAATTAATACAAAATAACGACATTTAATCAAAAAAAAATAAAGTTTATATTAATGAGAGAATTTCTCATATATGCTAAAACATCTGCCATTTAATAATAAGAAAAAAATGTTTAGATAATGAAACACACGGTTTATTAAATATTTTGACTGGCACAGTAAATTACCTTTGCGGTTTTTGCATTATTTAGACATCCTGAGAGACACCCCCAGGCTACAGTTGATGTGGAGGGAGTTCAGGTACCCCTTTTAGTAGCAGGAGACCCAGCCTATCCGCTACTGCATTGGCTCATCACGAGAAATAATGAGTCTCTTCATCAGACCATGCGAACCGCTCCGCTATTCTCGTTTTGATTGCACGTGATGAAAATGTATCATGTGACACATTTATTTGCGTTAAAGCCCTTTTTTCCGACAAAAAGTGTTTCCAATGTAGTTTTTGCGACATCTGAAGTATCGATATGGAATTTATGCGCTAAAGTTAAACGGAAAAATATTATGTCGACATGTACAACATTTTATCGATAATTAGCATTTCCATCAGCTAAAATTTGAAGCGCTAAATTTTTTTTGCAAAAACTCCTTGGATGGAAACCTGATTATTGTAGCAGTTTTCTGAGCCCTGTGTCAAACGGTGGCTCACTTCAAACAAAAGTAAAAGCAAACAAGATTAAAAGAAGACCAAAATACACTAAATGGTCCTCCGTCATGGACTCAGAGCTTGAGTAAAATACAGTTTTTAATGACTGTACATAGCTTGAAAGTTACCTAAGCCATCAACACAGACATAAAAGCACAAGGGAAGGATGTATTGCACAGGAGAAGGAAAAGAATTAGGCACTAGGAGTGTGTACAATATAAATCATCTACGATAATTGTTGTTTTAACAATATCCATCCATCCATCCTCTTCCACTTATCCGGGGTCGGGTCGTGGGGGCAGCAGCTTAAGCAGAGAGGCCCAGACTTCCCTCTCCCTGGCCACCACTTCCAGCTCTTCCGAGAGAATCCCAAGGTGTTCCCAGGCCAGCCGGGAGACATAGAACCTCCAGCGTGTCCTGGGTCTTCCCCGGGCCTCCTCCTGGTTGGACGTGCCCGGAACACCTCACCAGGGAGGTGTCCAGGAAGCATCCTGATCAGATGCCCGAGCCACCTCATCTGACTCCTCTCAATATGCGTCCTGAAATTGAGCATGTCACTTAGAAAGTCCACGCATTCACTGACTCATATAAACTAACAGGATAGACTGCTGCGTATGTGAAAAGCGAGCACATTGGTGTGCAGTCAGCACACCACAAGTTAAGCTAACACTGCTGCCTAAAATGAGTGAGCAAACAGTGTCCGGGGATAAAACAGTCTCGCAATCAACATTGTTAGATTTAATTGCAAGATGTGAATCATCCTCATTCATGTGGAGGTGAAAAGACTGATATTGCTCAGAAGATGGCAATCTGCAAACTATGTCACAAATCAGTTGCCATTAAAGACAGCTTAAAAACGAACTTGTTTCACCGTATGCAAACTAACCATCGCACAGAATATGAAGATACGAAAAGCTTTTGGATTCAGCCATCCACGACAGGTCTGAATCTCCCAAAGTACAAGCACAAAAACACACTCCGCAAACTTCAGTGGAATTCTGTGAAAAATTGAAAAATGACAAGAAAAGCAACAGATGGAATGACAACACACCAGCACAAATTACAAATTATTAAAGATATTGCAATTCCAGTGGTTGAGAAGGATGGTTTCTAACCCTTTTCCTAATCAGCAAGCAGTTTTCCCTGCTAATTAACTCATTTTTCCCTTCATTTTAATAGCCCTGTTTGTAAGGATTCAGTCCTCTGAATTGATTCCTTTCTTTGTTAAATGGCAGCCAAACAGAAATGACATTTGAAATGAGCCAACAGATGACCAGCTAAATTGGAACGTCAAACTCCAGCCAATTTGACTCAAATCAGTTTCTTAATGAGAAGACAATTGTTGCTGCTAATTAAAGTCGTTATTGAATATCATGACTTGTTGCTGCTCTCATTCTGCCACAGCTGACTGCTGATTTTGTGTTTTTTCTTAAACCAACGTCAAGATGTTTTGGTGACCTGAGAAGCCCATTTATGACAGAGACCTTCACCTTTCTTTATTTTCAGGCAAGCTGGGCATGTGGCAGCTTGTTTTGTGTCTCACTATTGTTTCGCTGCTTATAAAAGAAAAAGAAACATCTAAAGGGTCTGAGTCACGTCAATTAAAATTAAGGCAAAACAAGTTAATCAGCAGCAAAAACAGCTCACTAATTAATAAGATGGTTAGAATGAAAGCCTACAGCCACTGTAGCCCACATGGACCAGAGTTGGACACCCATGCTTTAGACCCAGCCTGGCCAAAAATATTTCAGTTCAACAGCTCTGCCTAAATTATATGATTTATCTTGCCAAACACTGAAGCATAAACTGCAGAATGTTTCACATTTTGCCACAACAAAAGACTTATGATCAAGCCGAACATCTAAGCCATTCCTCTCCTTGACAGTGCATTTTACTGAGGAAACCTAGCAACTACAAAGCTACTGTTTGCAAACATGGTACTTCCCAGAAGACTACACAGACAACATCATTCCATAAGGTATGAAAGATGCTCCGGCGTCATGATTGCTCCAAGAAGACTGCATGGTTTGTATGACAACAGACGTCAGGGCTAATGTTGTTAGTGCACTACAGATTAACACCTGAAAGAGGCTTCCCTGTTTTGAACATAGGCTTCATATTGCCATTGGTAACTAATTTGGGTACCTCTGAAAATTTCAACTTTGGGTATCAGGCAAAAAAAAAAAAATCACTTCAGACAAATTATAGAATTTTAAATTTCCATAAAATGCATCTTATTGGGAGCATTTTATTTTGCAAGACATCTTGTTTGGGGGACCTCGATTCCAAAGCACGTTTTCTTCTTTCATTATTTAAAACACTCACACAGATCCTCACCTGCTCACCCCATTCGGCTGCAGAAATTGGAGCAGGTAATGACACAAAAAAATTTTTTGGGAAGCTATTAATGCACACTGCCATTGAAAGAGATCAGGAGCCACCTGAGGTGGACAGTGATGTAAATCCACTTGAGTGGTGGAAAACACAAGTACATTAGCCCAAATTGGGGAAACTTACAAAAAAGTACTTGTGCATCCCCGCTTTAAGCAGCCCTTCTGAGAGGGCTTTCAGCAACAGAGGAAATGTTACAGCATGTAACCCTGCTGCTCTGAAGCCAGATGCTGTGGACAGAATGGTGTTTCTGTCACACAACTTGAAGATTCAACTGCTGGAATTTAGAAATGTTTTATTTCCAATATCTTTGTGCAATATTGGACAATTTGAAGCTAGTAATTTGTTTACAAACTGGTATTTTTTTTGTATTTTGGTGCACTATATGACAGAACTTGTTAACAAATGCTATAGTTTTTTTTTTCCTGTGCAGTATTTCACAGAATATTGAATTTTTACACTATAGTCCAGTATGTTAAATTTTTGTTCTTGCTTGCATGCTGCACAACTCAACTTATAGTTGAGCAGTTTATGTTTATCCAGACGTAATGTTAATGCCCTGTAGTTCAATTATAATTAGTATTTTGTTCCTTTTTGATTAATGACAAGTATACCAAGTGTCTGTTTAAAATTCTTTCATTATAATTGTTTTGTCTTAATGAAATGTCTCTGTGTAAACCCCGTAGTTCACTTTGAAATGGTTTACTCATATTTGCACTGTTTGGTCTCAGTAATACTTTGACTGGTGATTTTAATGTTTCCATGTTATTTTACTTCACTTTTAAGTAAATAAACAAGACCTGTTTTCTTTAACTGTTGTTTCCATTAATCTCATTAGTAAGCTACATTTAATATCCAATTAACAAGACCAAGCTAGATACAAATACATTTTTAAAGGATGCAAAATACTGTCTAATTATCGTCAGGGCCGGATTAAGGTGGGTGCTATTGATGTTGCAGCATTAGGCCCATTCCTGAAATAGGCCCAGATGAAAAAAGACGAGAATTTTTTGGAAGCTGAACAGTTTTCCTTTACTATATTAACCTCAAAATAATCCTTAGAATGAAATTTGGAGTCCGACTTTCGGACGCCTAGACACAGTGTTACTTATCATACAGTTACTATTGTTCTTTGCGCTGTGACGTAACTATAACATTGTTGTGTTTATTGTTAACCAATGATTTCAAGTTAATGCTATCAATTTTACGTTAAACAGTTTACTTAGTAATTTAGCAGCGTTTTTTTGCAATATCTTGGGGATTCTTGACACGTAGTAAATTTTTCACCTTGAAAGTTAGTTGTACAGTTAAAATCGATTAAATGGTTATCTGTAAAGATAAAACTAAAAGCCAGCCCGCGGGCCCGCATGGATGTTTAGAATGTTTAGAATTTTTAAAATCCTCGACAGGATTCTGGTCTATTATGAAATTTAAATCGTGGACACATTGTTACCCTCAATAGCCTGAACGGAGTCACTTTGACCCAATGTTTCTGCAAATTCTTTTTTTCTTACTCTGTTTCGTAAGAGAACTGCAAAATTTTGTGTATTTCATTGTTAGGTTTTCTGCATTAAGTGCACTTTTCAGACAATTGCTATTGAATGTTGGTGTTACATAGTTTGATGTCAATCTTGAGTTGTTACGATACTACGTCATTATTCTTCACGTTCAATAAAGGCTGACTGGTTGCGTCGCAAGCAATTAAGGCTCCGTGGTTGGTCTGAGTGTGCATGTACGGTGAGTGTCGAATGCACATGCAACCAATGCCAAGAAAAAAATCATCTTTTTTTACGCTGCAGCATCAGGCCCAATTTCGTCTTAATCCAGCCCTGATTACCGTTATTGTCAAAGTCTCCAAAAATACTGAGATTTAATTCTTTGCTAAGATCGTACACCCCTATTACGCACACATTCATGGAAGATTAGAAAGATAAAGAGATTGAAAGATTAATATTTTACACATTTGATACCTAAATCAAAGCTACTGGCTCCTATCAATTTTTTTTTTCCTTTTAGGAAACACTTGCTCCTTGAGGTGATTTTTTGTCTAGAGCACTGCACAAGATGAAGACATGCAATGAATCATCCAACCATTGTTACATCCTAAGCATAAACACATTATGCATACAGGCTTACATTTCACACGAGTTCTCATCAATTTGCTTTCATTGTTGTTATCCATGTTGTCATATGGATCAGAGGTCAAGTTTTGTTTTGTCGAGAAAATTATTCCATTCTAATGTAAAATAATTGTATTGTACAGCTTCAGTACATTGACAGGTTCCACAAAAGTAGTGTCATTTTTTGCTTGTTTTTATTTGTAAAAAACAAATGAAGAAAAAATAGTGCATAAGTGTGACGTGCAGACTAAACTTCATAAATTTAGTATGCACTTTACAGTGCATCCTCTATTGACAGCAATTTTGTCGTAAACTGTAGCCTACGACTGACTGACTGACGACTTTACTGGTTCTTCTATTGACGTTAACTAATCCATTTTTGTGGAAAAAAAATGTTTCCTTGTCAATTTTGGCGTTTTTTCCGAGCAGTGCATAACAACCATACATTACTGGTGTAACGATTTTAAATAAACGTGATCGAACTCTGTCACGCCGCCATGTGTTGTTAGCGTTGATTCGGCCGATATTCCCTGAAACGATTGTCTATTTTGTTATCTGCAGTTGAAGAGCATGCATCATTCAACCAAAAAAAACTCAGTTTCAATAAAAATACAATGAATTATATTGATCGTACTGCAATAATTTTTTTCAAATATGTGTACGATCCATAATATATGGCTTTGTTTACACTCTTTCAAGCCAAAGGCCCGGGACCAAAACGACTATTTTAAATGTATCTTGGGTGCGTTTGCTTATTCCTAAAAATGTTTGAAACGTGAGTTTCAAAAAGCTGATAGGGAATTTATTCTAAACGTCGCTTCACATCTACCAGGGGTGGGTAAGACAAAAAAGTATTTTACGAATGTTGCGGCCTTCAACGGGCCTTACTCAACAAAACATTCACACAATTTACAGCAAACAAACAACGTAATGACTTACTGAAAACTGGAGATGGTACTGGGGATACGCCTTTCCCACGGCTTGGGGGGAGGCTGAGCCGCCATCCCGAAAATGTTCCCCACAACGAAACCCCTACAGCAACAACACCCAACAACCTTTACATTACGGGACAGATTAGATATTCTGTCACTCACTCCCCTTCGCTTTGGACTTTGACCTGAGAATTGACTGTCAGACGTGATAAATCAATCACAGAAATTATACTTCCCCGTATTTACCGGCATTACAGTAACACAATCAAGGCATACTTATAGCTCTACATTATTAAACGTATTTAATTATTTACATTTCCCTTTGTTCAAAAACAAATTGTACAATATGATGATAAAACACAGTATTCGCGAACCCATAAACTGCAACGTAAATGAAGGACACAACTTAGAATCGTTCGGTATGGCAAGTCGTTTGGGTCATAAATGTGCCAGGACGTACTTATTTGCGTGTATGTCTCTGATAATACAAATAACTTAAACGGTGCTACGTACTGAAAGAGCCTGAAATTTTACTTCAGATCCCTATTCAACTTTTAAATTCCCATAATATCCTTGCTTTCAGTAAAAATCGCATTTAAACACAAATTCTCTCCATACACTAGTATCTTTTGGATCAACCAATGTTGGTTTGTAGTAAATCTTGAAAGAATTGTATGGTAAGGATAGACCCTGCTATGGACTCCTTTAAATCAACTCCTATAGTGTCAAAGTAACGTTTAAATATTATTTATTGTATAAAATAGTATATATACATATACAGTTAATATTTTAGTTTAACACTGTCAAGTTTGCTGTGTGCACCTCCCTTGCCCCGATTTTGTCAGATACTCTCCATCTCATTTTCCCAGGGCATCCCAGTGGATTGAATTGGTTTTAGACTTGCATTTTAATATGGTATGGGGAAAATCGGAAAATGAGATTATAGTAGCGCACTGCTGCTTCACATTAAGGAGACCAGGATACACGTCCCAGGTCCTCCCTGCATGGAGTTTTGCACGTTCTCCCCGTGTATCTATGGGTTTCCTCCATTTCCTTCGGTTTCCTCCCACTGTCCATAGACATGTAGATTAGGTGAACTGGCTACGCCAAATTGTTCTAGTGTGGGTTTGTTGTGTGGTTTGACTTGCGATGAACTCGCGGCCTGTGAAGGGCTTGTTCCTGCCTTGCACCCTGTGCTGGCTGGAATGCTCCAGCACCATCAACCCCACCCCCCATCCCACCAGTAACTCTAGTATGCATTAACATAATGGGATTAGGTTATGTTGCTTCAGATTTTTAAATTAACAAAACATGTTACACTCCTCGCAAAAATGTATAGTAGACGATCATAACATTGTTGAATGAAGATGATCGGAATCACTCTTCACACGAGGTCAGTTAAAGTGCATCTTTCAAGAATCAGGCGTAACTTGAATTACAAATAATTGAAAGTCATAAATAATATAAATGTAAAGTATATTTAAAATCGTATTCTCTAATTAAATTTACCAATCATTCAGTAGTTCTTCTCTTCACATTCTTTAGGGCAGAGAAATAATTATTCAAGTCATTTAGGAAAAAATGGTGAAGTGGGAGAAATTTTAAGTTTCTTACATTTATGGAAAAAATAGTAAAATAATAACGTTAACTAAAAAGTCATCTTGTTTGTTTTGTAACATAAAACCAAAACTAAAGTAATCACATCTATTGAAAAATCATCTATACACCACAACTTGTTGGAGTATATAAAAAAATACATTTGTATTTTGAAAAGAAATCTAGAAAAGTGTAAGATTTTCTTAGTTATCCAATAGGTGCACTGTAGACGAAATATCTCATGGGGCTATAGCTTGCTATTGCTATCAATCTAACCCAGCCAGTCTTCGGAGATGTTTTCATAAAATACATAACATAACGTTCTCAGATCCACTTAATCCATCTCAGGAGCGCATTCAAATTTCGTGCAATTTGGAATCGCCAATTAATCTACTGTAATTTGATTGCCATTGCGGACTCGAGAAGTATGTGCCAAATTCTCACAGACAGAGTCCTGGTGTAGGATTCACTCAGCCTTCATACGCACTTAAGACACTCTAATGATAAAGTAAAATTAATAAAATTACAGAACACAGCAAAGAAATTTTTAAATGATGCTCACATATTTATTTTACTTAATTGGTAGTTTGTCCAAGCATTAGCAAGTATTGAGCTGCATAAGCTAAATACCCACTCAGCACTCTTATGCTGTCTTCCTTATTTTTAAAGCAATCCCTAAAGTGCAGGACAGTTTTAATATTAGAAGAAATTGTGCCAGTTAAGTTTGATTCGTTACTAATTAATTCTGTATTGAGTAATCAATTATACAATCGGACTAAATTTTGAAATCTGTTTAAAACCTGTACAGACTAAAATAATTTTCAAATAGCGATTGTTTAAATGAATCCTAGTATCAGAGCATTATTGTATGGTACAGACTTTTCTCTATCGGTCTTTTGCTGGCAAGCTGGAAAAGATCTGAAATGCAGTACTGTATGTTGCAATTTGAGCAACCAACATAAATATTAATTTTAAGATTATATTTTTACAGCGGGTGTATTATTTTTAATATTTTCTTTATGAACAAAATACCTTTTGCTGAATGTCACTTTAACATTTCATTTTCTCACTAGTGTTTCTTAACCAGCTCACAGAAAATAAAACAAAACAAAACTGTGTTGCGACTTTAAATCGTTATCTTACGTACGGGCTCGATTGGTTCTGTCTGTAAAAACTCTGCACAAGTACATTCAGCAACACGAAGATCGAACCTCCGAAATCTCGGCTATCTTTCGAGAGTTGTTTACCGAATTAAAGCAGGAGAATTTGTTGTTGGGTATGGCAATTAGCTAAAACGGACACATTTTGAAATGGTTAATATATTGTAATATATTGCACAGAGACTTTGGGTGGTTATCTAATGTATAGGGACTTGCTGACTCCCGCATTTTTGTTGTAAGCACACGGCGACTTGTAAATAAGAAGTTGATACGTGTTAACGCTGTTAAATGCAAGTAATTTGTCACTGGAATTGAGCTCCCTTTAGTTTCCAAACGTGTTTGGGGGACTGGGTTAAAAGCAGATGCGCCTGAATGTGTAGGAGCTACACTAATCCAGCGTGGCCTTAAAATAAACTATCGTAAAGAAAAACTACAGCATGTGTAAAAGAGCCCGCCTAAGAAGGAGACCGGCTCCACTTTCACACGACGTAAATGATGAAAGATTCCTGTTTCTGTTTCTGTAGGGTCCCGTGATGCTTCCCCTGCAGGACAAGGACAGATCAGTGGTTCAGGTACTCCTGAAGTCTGGCTGCTGCTCTAGATGTGTGCTCAGATTCTGCTTCGTGGGGCTGCAGGTACCGTACAGGCAACCGTCAAAGGTACATGTGTGAATTGATTGGTTATGGGAGGGTTTGAGCTTTAGCACCTTTGAACATTTCCTGCTACTGTACCATGGCAGTTTTTTTGTAAAGGTTTATAGTTTTTCTGCTCTAGAGCTCTATTAAACGTCCTTTATAAGAGTGCTTTTAGATGAAACAAGAGCTATAATATTCAGATTTACTTTTGTCAACAGTAAATGTAGATATTTTGTATATTTCAGTGGTAATAAAAAGATGCACATTGTAGGGTATAGTCAAATAATTCAGTTATGTTATATGCAAGCGTTTTATTAATTTTCCTGTCAAGCTGCAAGTGTGTTGGTTTTGTCTTGGGACACACAGGAGATGGGAGGTCTGTGAGAGAAGATGGAAGTATTCCTAGTTCCATCAAAAAGAAGTATATAGGCTTAAAAGGAAAAGCCTATGGCTGTAGTGCCATTACTTACTTTAAAATTTTTTATAATCTAATACCTTATTCTCTAAGGGGTAAAATACATGAATAAGATGTATTTGAGTTTGCAATTTTTTATGTGATCAGATCTGGTGATCTTGTGGCTCTGAGGCTAGAGATGTGCACTGGCAATCTGAAGGTTGCTGGTTTGAATCCAGCAAATACCAGAAGTGACTCTACTCTGTTGGGACCTTGAGCAACACCTTTAACCTGCAATTGCTTCATCCTGGGTATGACGTTATTCTGCATCCAGCCCTGCATGCAGGTCTTCCTTACAGGGAAAACTTGGGGGTTTGTGGCAGGATTGGCATTCTAGCCACCGTTTAAAAAAAAAAAAAAAGCTGAGGGTCCCATTCTGGGTGGTTAGTTGTGTTGTGGGTGTGACAACATGCTATAAATGTATGCTCCCAACCTCCCTCTCTCTCTATATATGTGATCTCTATGGTGAGATTTAGCTTGATAATAATTAAGCATAGATGGTTTAAATAATTTAACAGAGGACAGTTTTTCTCCCAGACCAATTGTTCAATGCAGAATTGCAGATATTACAGCAGAAATGAAAACAGTAGTGGTAGTGGTTAGTACTGCTACCTCATAGTTCTGATGTCCAAGGGTCTCATTTATAAAGCTTGCATATGCACAAAAAGAGGCTTGTAATGTGTTTGCTACTTCCACACTAACATCAGGATTTATAAAAGAAAACTTGATGGGGCAACACGTTTATATTTATGGCATCTCTGACCTATGCATACACAACATTTTAGAGAGATTGGGAAATGACAACACCCTTGATCAAGCAGGGAAACGCAGCCAAACCAGCTAAATAGTGACTCGCGTTGCATTTTAATTCATATTGTTAAGCTGTTACTATGATGTGCATTGGAGTGACAAAAATATTATACCTCAAAAACAAAGCATATGATGCACAGACTGCATTTTAGTTCTCATGTAGGAGGAACAATGCTACACATTTGCAGCAAATACAAACTGATGAAAATTCAAAAAAGTTATCAGCTACCTGTTGTCACTTCACAGGGAAGTGGCCGACATGTCAACAGTATCTTAGCCAAGCTTCACTCCTATCATGCCTGCTGTCCTGGAAGCCATTAACTGATCAGTGAGGCACTACATCTAGGTTTTGTATGGTGTAAGTGTACATAAAAATACAAAAAAAACAAAACAAACGTTTTTGAGAACATATTAAGGCAGTTGGCAGCAGCGTCCATTTCTTTTAACATAACTGGAGCACTTTACTGCAGTCCTTGCAATAAGGCCACCTAGATAGAATAAATCTGCTTTAGTTAAGCATAACCAGTTACATTCCATTAATGAAAAAGTCACCTAAGATTTGACTAGAAAACATTGTGACTCATTTGCATGTGTCCACCTGTGATACATTTATTTTGTGGCAAAGTAGCTTTGACAGATGTGATAGTGCTTTATGTGATGGCTGGCTTGTTAGTAAGGTAACTGACTGAATCTTTATTGTTTTGTAAGGCCTGTACTATTCATTGCAATGTCAATCATGTCATTACATGTGCCAGGTGATAGTGACTAACCACTGAGTTGATGGTGCCTTACACATTTCTTGAACCCCCAGAACTCGGAGAAGGGGTGGTATAATGAACACAATCTTGCGCTCTCTGTTGAATGTAGATGGGAGGGTCTTGACATGTCAGTAATAAGCTGCTGTAGCATTGTGATTGCATATGTATGAGGTTGATAGGCATGCTCCATATATGGATGTTTCAGGGTGACATTCAAGGCGCATTCACATATGCATATTTACAAGGTAACTGTGATTTATCCACCATAAATTGCGTAGAGATGTGCATAAGTCAGGTTTTATAAATCAGTTTTTTGTTTTTTTGTTTTTTTTTATGGTATGTTCACTTTACTGTTTTTTTGGCATGTGCTTATTTTTCCACACAAAGTTTTATAAATGATGCCCCTGTTTTGAATCTTATATTTAATGATTGTTCGTAAGGTATTTCCTTGTTCTTCCCTTGTCTGAGTGGGCTTTTGACTAAGTAGTCAGACATCATCTCACTTCTTCAATGATATGCAAATTAGGTGTGTTGGCTCTTCCGATTTGGCCCAGTGTCTACGAGTGGGCCCTGCAGTGGAAAGGTATCCTGGACAGTGTGTCCTTTTGTAACAAGTAAGTTGAATTGGGCATGTTTGAGAATGTTACGTTATTTGATTATAGTGTACCCTGAGAAAATAGGTTGAAATACACATAATTTACTTTTTTGTTGTTGGTATTGGAAAAGAAAAAAAAACAACTTTTTGTTTTGCTTTTTATCATATATCAATCTCTTTTCTTGTGTGCATCTTTTTAATAAGCACTGCTAAGACTGAGGATTAATATTTAACA
This sequence comes from Polypterus senegalus, assembly GCF_016835505.1. Lineage (NCBI taxonomy): Eukaryota > Metazoa > Chordata > Cladistia > Polypteriformes > Polypteridae > Polypterus > Polypterus senegalus. The sequence goes on from NC_053169.1 coordinate 58,233,072, forward strand.
GGCAGACAGATAGTGTGGCCTTGTGAGGTTGCTGGTACAGAAGTAATTTATTTTGTGATGCTGAATTAGAGTACTGTTACTCTTGCTATATAATAGTTAGAAACAGTCATAAAATGCTACTTCCATTACTTGAAAAGTGGTCATTGTATGAAGATGATATTTTGTAACAGTATTTTAAATTCAAATAATTTATTGTCTGTTCTTTAGGTTTTGGCTGAGCAATTATTTGATTTTGCTTTTCCCAATGATGTAAACAAATGTGTTCCTTACATACAAGAAGAAAAGGATCCACCCTATAAGAAGATTAAACTGGAGGAACCAAATAACTTAAATACAGGGCAAGACAAAAATGATACTATATCTTTAACAGTGCCTGAATTCATCTCTAGTAACAAAGATGGAGAAAATATCTGTGTGGTATGTCTTGGAGTCCTCCAAGACTATAGTGAAAAGGATTTTGCAGCACATGTAAGTTTGAAAGTTGCTTCTTGTAGTATTTATTCAACATATAGTGCGTAATTAGCAATGGAGCACTTGGTCAAATCCTTTTTGTCCATTTTTCTCACTTGCTTAATATCATTCTGAGTCATAGAATGTTGTATCCTGTCTTTGTCAGTAATGTAGATTAATAAAACGAAGGAGAGCACAAAATGTTTATGTGGTAAATAATACTCTTGGAGTCAATTTACTCACAGCTTATTATCGCTCATTTTTTTGAGCAATTTCTGTTAATGGTGATATTCATATTGTGTTGTATGTTTATGTTTTGAATGATTTCCAGTTTAAAAAAAAATAAAGTTAATTTGCTTTATTAAGGGAAAATTGGGCTTATTCTGCAGTGCTAAGGACAAGGAACTAATCAATCCTGAGTGAGAAAGCAGTCCATATTAGGGTACACTCACACACAAGAACACTTTAGAATTGCCACCTAACCTAAACTGATATACCCAAAGAGAACCAATAGAAGAAGGTACAGTATAAACTCTACATGGGCAGTGACTGAGCAGGTATTTAAAACCAGATTCTCCTGGAGTTGTAAGGCAGTGGCATTAACCACTGTGTCACCATGACACTCGCTGATTCCAGTTTTCTGAACCCTTTTAAAAGTACTGTATTGAAAAGTTTATTAAATTGAGATGCTAGTTAGCTCCATTGATATAAGAAAATCAATATATTTGCAGTATATTATTAAACATTTCTTTAAAACATTGTTAATATGGCTTAAAAAATGTGTACTTTCAAGATCCTTGATATCTTAACTGTTATTTTCCTTACAGATTTCCAATGAAGTTAAAAGTGCTCAATTCCAGTTTGACAACTTTGTAATATCTGTGTCCCTTCCAGCTCAGCTGTCTGTTAGAGAGGTGAGTTTGGTTCTTAGGTATAGTGTGATAAATATAGTTAGTTACTTCTATTTCATGTGTTGATCTATTCATTTGTCAAAATTAAAATGGTTTTATTTGAATTGCTGAAAAAGAATATATTATCTTATATATATATATATATATAAACTGTTTTAAAACTCAAAATTCGGTACATTTTTCGGAGAAGGGCAGTAGGTTGGAGCTGAGGTTGAATGAAATTTAGTAGGAATAAATGGAGATTCCCAGTCAATTTTATAGTACATACTGTATTGTGAAGAATCTTGTCCTGTGGAATGATAAGTAGAACATAAATCTCTCTCTATATATAAAAAAAAAAATCCTGGAAAGGACATTTCCAGGGTGACAATACGTGATCTTCTCTGAATTTCTAGGAAGACATTTAAAAGACCCGTGAGACAAAAAAGACTGGCCACGGAACGTCTCACGGGGACCATAAACATGAGACTTGGTGCCAAGAGATTGTCCCAGGGCCATCTTGCGGGGACGTGGAACATAAGATTCTTGCAAGACACGCTCTTCTTATCAAATAAGAGCACAGCCATGTGCTCTCAGTAAAGAAGCAAGAGAAGCGCGGAGAAAACAGACCCAAAACCGTTGGAGAGAGAAAAAGGCAGATAAGAGATTAAGCAGTGGAATTCAAAATCTCAAACAAACAATGGCGCGATACGCATGCAGAAAAAGGTACAGAATATGAAAGCAGTAAAATTCGAAAGTACTGTATTGTAGCGTCCCAGCCAAGTTGAAGCCTTTTTGGTTTTAAGTCACTATTACGTCCGATTGAGGGAGGGCGGAGTACAGCATGGAAGACTGATAGCGGGGTATGATTGATGCGGGAGTTTAGGGGTACGCAAGACCCGGGGGAAGAGGGATTGGAGAGGGTGCTAGAAAGTTGTGTTTGGGGTTATGAAGTTGGTGATTGTTCAAGTAGAACTTTTGTGACATTTTATTACTTCAGTCGCTACAGTATCAAAAACAAAGATAGTAAAGATAGCATTAGCCTAAACAAAAGGTGATTCATCATCAGAACCAGGCGTAATTGAAAAAATAGCAGGACAAATCAAGGTCAGAAATAAAAGGCAAAGAGTGGAAAACAAAGTCTTTTCGCCTTCGCATCATTCAATGCATAAAATGTGGATTTACACAATAATGGACCATACACTATGAGAATCTGTGGTGCCGGACAAGTTAAAGCAATGATTCCAAAGAAAAACAAAACGCTTTTAAAATTGTATATCCGATTAAACAAACACAGGGGTTGGCGAGCGAAGCAAGCAGGGGGCGGAGCCCCCTAGTTATATTACAATTTCAAATTTAAAGTTGTGTATATATTACAGTGAGATTCTTGTTTGCATGTCTCTCATGAATTTGTGGATGTAGTATAATACAAACAACATCACACATTAAATATAACATATATATATATATATAATTTGGAACGCAGATCAGTTAGTTGAATAGGCTTATGACCTGGGGATAAAAAAAATGTCAGTCAGTCATTGTCCAATGAATGTAATTTTACAAGTGAAGACGGTCCTGAAATGGAGGAGGAGGAAGACAAATAACTGTACAAAAGTTATTTATTAATATGGTTTGTATTTCTAAGACAGTGTGTTTTATGTTTTATGTATGTCCTGAATGGAAGGGAGATAGATAGATACACTGCTCTGGGATTAGTAAAGTATCAGTAATATCCTGTGTGAATTTGAAACTTATCTGTAGTAATTAACATGGTTTCATGCAGCTAGTGAGGATGTATTCTCTTGTATACATAAATTGGTAAGCAAAAATGAAAACATCTGTGCTTTCCTTAGAAATATGATCTGTATATGTGTTGATACTGTTGCAGCTGTTGATGACACTTCGGGCTGCACCAACTCATAATGAAATTGAACTCAGAATGAGATACTCCTCTTTTAAATAGTTGTTTTTAACTCCTAGAGTATCCTTTTCTGTCAATCTGTTAGTTCATTTTCTACTGCTTTTCAGGGTTTGGGTTGCTGGGGCAGTAGCCTAAGCAAAGATGTCCAGACATCCCTTTTTTACTGCCAACTCCTCCAGGGGGATTCCAAGGCTGTCCCAGGCCAGCTGTGAAATGTAATTACTCCAGTATGTACTGGGTCTTCCTCGAGGTCTCCTCCCAGTTGGACATGCATGAAATATCTTCCCATGGTGTTGTCCAGGAGGCATTCTGATCAGATTACTGATCCACTACAATGTTTAATACAGTGGAGCAGTGTCTGTACTTTGAGTTCCTCCTAAATGTCTGTGCTCCTCATCCTATTACTAAGACTAAGCCCAGACACACTGCAAAGGAAGCTCATTTCCACCACTTTCATCTCCAGTCAATTCTTGTGGTCACTCCGCAAAGTTAATAGCCATAAGTAAACTGAGAACTTTGCCTTCTCTGTTTTCTCCATGACAGCTCTCTGTTCTCCATGAATGACTGGTACAATGTCTGTACAACTGCTAACTGCAGTCCGATCCGCATCTTGATCTCTCTCCTTTCCTTACTCATGAGCATGACCCTGAGATACTAAAACTCCTCCTATGGTTGCACCTCTACTACAACCTGGAGAGGGCGCTCTATCCTTTTTTGGCTAAGAAACATGACCTTGGACATGGTGCTGATCCTCATCCTGACTACAGTGCTCAATTGAGGTCACCATTTGATGAAGTCAACAGGACTATAGCATCTGCAAAAAGCAGAGATTCAATTCTGAGGTCACTAAACTGGACCCATTACATCTCTTCATTGCACCTAGAAATTGTATTCTTAAAAATTCTGAATAGGCTCAGTGATAAAGGGCAATCCTGGTGGAGTCCCATACCCATCGTGAACAAGTCTGACTTACTGTTGGCAATTAGAACCAAACACCAAGACTGAATCACCTGTAACAGAAGGCCCAATATCCCATATTCCCGAAGAACCCTTTCACAGGACACCCCAATGGACACGGTTGTATGCTATTTCCAAGAACACAAAACACATTTAGACTGGTTGGTTATACTTCTGTGACAGGGACCAAATCTGCATTGTTTCTCCTGAGTCTGAGGTTTTACCACAAGATGGACTCTCCTTTTTAGCACCTGGCATAGACCTTCTCAGGGAGGCTGAGTAATGCGATCCCCTTAAAGTTGGAGCAAACCCTCTGGTCTCCCTTCTTAAAAATTAGGTTCACCACCCCAGTTTTTGAGGCACTGTGCCACACTTCCATGCAGTGTTATAAAGGTATGTCAAACAAGACAATCTCAGAGTAAACATTTTTTTTAATCTTAATTAAAACTTTTGGGTTGTAATCATGACACAGTTTTTATATATTTAAAATAGTATTTTATTAATAAATACACTACTCATAAAATAAGGGAACACTTAATCATCACATTCTATCACCCAGCCATTTACACTTCATGGATATCTGTATGTCCAGTTAGGAAGCATATATCGGTACATCCAGTGCTGCCAAGTGGCGCTACAGACTGTCCAAGGGGCCCACTGATGCACTGAGCCAGGCCTGGGAAGAGATCCCCCACAACATCATTGGTCTTCTTATCAGGAGCATGCCCAAATATTGTTGGTAGTGCATATAAACATGTAGAGGCCATACACACTTCTGAGTCACATTATAAGTTGCTTGGATGAATTTCATGCAGGTTGGATCAGCCTGTGATTTTAAGTTTTCACTTTGATTTTCTGTGTGATGTCGAATTCAGCCCTCAGTGGGTTGGTGATTTTGGTCTCCAAAATTGTTTGCTGTTACATCATTTTGTTCTCAAGGAATTGCACAGTATTTTCCACTTGAATATTTCACTCATCAGATTCGATGTGTGGAATAAATGTCCCCTTAATTTTTTCGAGCAGTGTATTTATGTACAACTGCGTAAACTGTATTAGGAATATATTTTTCAAAACATATGTTTGTTAATAGTTTGCATATTCTCTGTGTGCTTAATTGGGGCTGATCTGAGTAGGTGTGGGTTTGTGAGTGTGACAAACAGTATAGTGCATTCTTTCCATCCTTTTTATTTCTGGTTCTTGGTCTGGGAATGATGTCAACATAATTATCAGCTCTTCTACCAGTGTAGTTTTGCTCAGGATATTATCATACCAATGTCAATTTCTTATTAGAAAACATTTAATTATATGAGACAATAATAAATAAAATTCATATGATATGACTTCTATTCTAAAAAATATTGTAGTTTTCATTCAAAATCTTCTTCAGTTGTCTCATTAAAAATGCTCTTTTGAGTGTTTTACTATAGCATTTCCAGGTAAATTTTACCATTAATAGCTTAAGCTGCGGTGTCAGATCTGAAGTGGCAAGTTGGAGCATTCTATATAATAGGGAGCATTTTGGTTTGAGCAGGTTGTAATGTTTAGTCTTAAAATTAGTATCCCTTTTATTGTATGGCTAGAAAATGCATACAAAATCTTGCAGACCTCTTAAGTGTTTATGGAAATTAAAAATTGATTCTGTTGAATGTTAAACATGCAAATTATCATCTTAATGGATTGACTAATATGATTTTTACCATAAAAATACATGCATATGCTATATTTGCAAAAATCTATGAGAAGTCAGAATTTTGCTTGATGATTTCTCAAAATGCATACTATGTCCAAAATAAATATAAAAAAATGTTTTTTTTCTGTTTTGTGTCAACTCCATTGTCGCATTAAAATAAGATGGTGTAAAGCTGTGGAATCCTCTTGTGTTTACGAACAGAAACACTTTGTTAAAACTCTGTGATTTCTGAGGAAAATGCATGTGAGGCAGGATAGAAAGCATACGAAGTGTCACAAAATTTTCAACAAAATCCTAACATGGTAAATGAATTCTGTAGCTGTATTACATATCTGTGCATCTGTTTTCCCACAAAAACTACTTTCATTATACAGTATTACCAAAGTGTATTGCCTTTTAAGGAATATTATTTTCAATTCAGCTGTAATTCCACATCTTTGTGGAGAACTGTACAAAATTGTACTGTATCTTAAATACCTAGTATAAAATACAGAACTAAATTCTAATACCAAAAACAAAGAACTATACATACAGTATGTCTAATTTTAAAAATAAATTAGGTTCTTAATACTCCTTTATTTAAATGTAAATTAAAAATATTTTAAACTAACACTATTTTGCAATGTGAAAAAAGACAAAATTCCAGTCTTCTGCCTGCCAGTTGCAAGCTGATCATTAATCTACACCCTGAGTACTTAAACATGGTACCACTGTACATGTAAATGTGTCTGACTCTTGGAAAATACAACTAAGTTCCAACTTGAGGTACATCACTTGTGATGATGGAATAAGACATTGGAATGGATACAAGTGCCAGATAACAAAATCAAAAGTGCTATGATGCCAGCACTACTTCACAAAACCAAGAAGAGGAAGACAGTGGGATAGATTCTGTGACAACCAGTCTCAAAGACTGAAAAGAAGTCCAGAATCTGGTGAACAGGCTCACAAGAATCTGTAATAAAAATGAAGTGTTCAAATAGTGAGGCTCTGTTTGTTCAAAATAATTACATATATAATTAGCAGCTGTTCTCTTGTGTATACAAAAGAAAGGGTGATTATAACCCCAAAAAGTAATTCTGTAATTGCTCATAAATATTAATTATTGTCTACATTGGTTGTAATTACTGCTTTATGAAAAAAAGAAGAAAACAAAAACTCCCAGTGGGTGGCAATAAAGTGATTTTGAAAATGTTGAGTTTTCTTCCTTATCCTAATTTGAGAGTCAACTATGATTTATAACCACAAATACCCTTTCCTTGTGTCTATCTAAACCTGAAATAATCCCAGGGATATTAGATATATAAAAATAAGTTTTAAAACAATAAAGCAAACAAAATAGTTAAATGCAATATATGGAAGTTTTCTTTATACCTATACTGTACTTGTCTTGGGTATTATGTGGTGCCCCTGTCCCTAACAACAATATCACATGACATTTTACTTGCTATGTAAAAAGTAATGCTTTTCTGAGAAAATAGCTGACTTTTGTGAAAACAAATTGTAGTTTTGTATGTACCTTTTTTTTTTTTTTCTTTTGGCAGAGTCATATTATTGGGCGTATATACTCCTGGTAGGTTAACTCTTTATAATTTGGTTTTTGGGAAGCCAGTGATAAATGACAACTCTCAAATGGACTTCTGTGATCATTCAGTAAAACATTACAAGAACCAAGCCTGGAATAAGGCTATCGGAGACTTGTACCCAACAGCTGGGCCAGATGGCTAGGTGACCCAACTTGGTTTGATCAGTCAATCATGTGGACTAACGTCCTGTTGGTCAATTGGTGAGGTTACAAGCAATGTCTGTTTACTGTCTATGCATACTGTCTATGCTCTTCCACGCTCTCCTTTACTCTGTACTGTTGGTCCAAAGTATTTAAACTCATTCACCTTCGCCAACTCTACTCCCTGCATCATCACCATCCCTCTGACCTCCCTGTCATTCACACACATGTATTCTGTCTTGGTCCTACTGACCTTCATTTCTCTCCTCTCTGAGGCATATCTCCACTCTCCAGGGTCTCCTCAACCTGCTCCCTACTCTCGTTACAGATCATAGTGTCTTCCGCAATCATCATCAGTCCACTGGGACTCCTGTTTAATCTCCTCTGTCAACATGTCCATCACCGTTACAAATAAGAAAGGGCTCAGTGGCTATCCCTGATGTAATCCCACCTCCACCTTGAACGCATCTGTCACTCCTACTGCAGACCTCACTACTTTTACACTTCCCTTGTACATATCCTGTACCACTTTTACATCTTTTTGACACACACTGCATGCCCAACCTACCTGGGAAAGGCAGTTCAAAAAGAGACCCCTTTCCAAGGTTTCTTCCATTTTTCCCCACAAGGGTTTTTCTGGGAGTTTTTTTTTGTCTTCTTAGATAGTCAAGGCTGGGGGGCTGTCAAGAGGCAGGGCCTGTTAAAGCCCATTGCGACACTTGTGTGATTTTTGGGCTATACACAAATAAATTGTATTGTATTGTATCAACAGATTGTTAAGGAGTAACGTTTAATGTTTTTGAGAGAGAGATCAGAGCTCCTTGTGTTTTAGAGGGTAGCTGCTGATAGCCAGATATATCATTGCCATGTGCTTTTCTCCCCACACGGGGAACACTCTTCCATCAGAGCTGAACACACTCAGATATAGTGCCAATGTCTATTGATTTTTAAAGTTTGTCCTGTTTCATTACTATGTGGGCACAGCCATGGGGTACAGCTAGTTGACATATAAGACTGGATGCAGACAGACAAATAAAACATAGGCTGGCTGTTTACAAATACTTAAAGTTCTAGTTTATCTTGACACACATAAATAGTTCTACGATACCAAGTTTTTACTTTTAAGTTGATGTCTGATGTTGTGTGGAGCTGTTGGTGCTGTTGTTGATTTGGGTTCAAGTGGAGGAATTTTCATTTTCAGGAATTTACACTCCTTGTCTTTGCTGCATGACCCTTGTCAGTGCTGTGCTGCTGCTGCTTTCTCAGATTGCTGTCTTTTGCCATTTCATAGGGAAAGGCATTATTTATTCTGGCCCAAGAGTTTAGATCCTGAAGTTTTCTGCTTGAAGTAATGGCTTCTCAGCCTTGTCAGACTACTGGCACACTGCTTTGGCTTTATAGACAGTATCTCAGCTTCTGATCCTCGAAGAGAAGAGAATTTCACCTTCTCCGCTTCTCTTGGAGAGGGCCACTCACAGCCTGTTAGTTTGAGAGAACATTTTACAACGGCATTTTAAAGAATGTGCTCAAAGTGCCACTGGGAAGAGTCCCAGAGTTTTCTTGGATTCCCTAAAGAATTTCAGTGAATGTTCAATTCCCAATACTCCAAGCTTCTCATTGCTTCCCTCATTCTCTACTACATTTTGCTTCTCCCCTTGAGAGATGGACTGTATTGGGGTTTTAAAGGAAGGTGGAACCTTCTCCTGATTGAATTAAAGTCACTTCCAGTTACAATATCAGTGTCTTCTAATAGGCAAGTTATTCTGTCCATCCTAGTTGTCATCCTTTGAATTATACTGTATGTCTTTGTTCTTACTTGAGTCCATATTGTGCTTCCTTGCTCAAGAGGTCTGCATAGGGGCCCCTGGAGAGATTTCAGTTCAACTCTGATTTACACCTCTGTAATCAGATGAAGCCCAGGCAGATCCCAGTATGAATAGTTCAGTCACTTAGTCTGGAATGCAAGTGGTTGTTTTGTGTAGCTGGAGGTCTGCTAAATTTGCTTTTTTAACGGGCTTCGTGTGCCTCTAAAGCCTAGCAAAATGGGTTTGTTTTTCAAGGCCATGTCCAAGCCACACCGCCAGTCTTATCATTGAATGGAATACCTGAATTAAACAAGCCCATGGAGAAGTCATTAGACTAGGGAATCACAGGTCACTTTTTTATTTATTTATTTATTTATTTTTTAAATCATTAGAGCAATGTAGACAAGAACAGATCATTTGGCCTAACAAAGCTCACAGTTTATATACACTTAATTCTTCTAAAATAATATCAAGTCTAATTTTGAATGTCCATAATGTCCTACTGTCTACCACAACTACTTGGTAACTTATATTAGTCTATGACTCTATGTGTATATAAAAAAAAAAAAAAAAACTTCCTACGTTTGAAGGAGTTTCCCTTAATAAGCTTCCAATTGTGTCCCTGAGTTCTAGCTGAACTCATTTTAAAATAACAGTCTTGATCCTCTGAATCTAATTCCGTTCATAATTTTAAACACTTCAATTAGGTCTCCTCCTAATCTTTCTCTGCTTAATCTGAGAAGGCTCAGCTCTTTTAATCTTTCCTCATAATCCATCCCCTGTAGCCCTGGAATCCACCTAGTTACTCTTCTTTGGATTTTTATAGCGCTGCTACTGTATATGCTTTTTGTAGCCTGTAGACCAAAACTGAATATAGTACTCCAGATGAGGCTATAGCAGTGTGTTATAAAGCTTGAGCATAATCATCCTTGGACTTGTACTGTACACGTTGTGCTTCTGTATATAACCTAACATTCTGTTAGCCTTCTTAATGACTTCTGAACAGTTTTTATGAGTGATTATTGTAGAAATCCTATTATTTCCAAATGGTTTATAAACTTTTTTCTTATAACTGAACTACTGTGTACATTTCTTGTGGTGGCATGTTTCACAAAGGGTGATATTTTATAGTATGTGAACTTATGATTAGCACCAAAATCTTTCTGCCACGACATGGATTCAACTTGAAATATGTGAGTTTTTGAAATTATTGTGAAATTACAAAAAAAAAATTATAACCTATAGATCAAAATGTTGATGCGGTGGAGAGAAACACATCTGAGTTTCAGCATTTTCCCTATATGCGATTCATTTTTTATTGGAGGAATGTTGTTTGGCAGCTTGAAGTTAGCTTGTTATGAGAGAGTGAGGTGTGTGAGTGTACTGTATGTGAGTTAGGGTGTCCTGGGATGGAGTTATGGCCTGCCATGTGTTGGTTCCTAAGTCTACTGTGGCCCTGTATAAATGGGTATGAAAAATGAGTGAACGAATAGATAAATGAGCATCATGTGTACTTTTAAGCATTGTCAACACTGCAAAGATTTTATGTTCTCGAAGTCTGCTATTCTGTAAAGTTTACTAAACTATAAACAGTGTGTTACCTGAAACTACCATCCGAACAGTTTAACCCAAACTAAAAACCTGTAGCTTTTTCACAGAAGTGAAATGATTGAAATTTTGAATCGGTTCTTAAAGCACTGCATTTGGTCACAGTCATAAGATTCTTGAGAAGTTTGTTGATTTTATTTTATCTCACGAGAATCTGCTTTTAGCAAATAGTAACTAAACCTTCTATGATCTTAAAAGATGATGGAGATTTTCTTTGTAAAAGCAAACTATATTGGTTTAAAATTTGGTTTTAAGATCTTTCTTGAAACAATTCCATTAATCTATAGGTATGTAATGTACCAGTAAAACCAGATTACTATTTACAGCATTGTTAGGGGAAGGTATGTTTCTTAGTTACCTAACCAAATAAATTTTATTTTTGGTGATGTTTGCTAGGATTTTACATTAATGAAATGTTTTAGTATTTCAAGGAACTTAACTACTAACTTTTGGAGAACTCCTACAAACTTCTTTTACTTGTTTGTCTTCTTTTCATGACTGGGATGTGACCGCCTGATGACAGCATGCAATGTGGTTGCTGGTAAAGCAAGAAGTGGGGTAAGAATTTTTGTTTTGCTGCAGTGTATTAAATATTTTTTTAAATAACAGTAGCTTACATCTGTAAGCATTATACTGTATTATCATGTATTAATAGTACGAAATCTCTTTATGCACAATGCTTTACACTTTTAAATGAATTCAAATATTTCTAAAAAAATTTTTAACAAAGTCAACAGACAAAATCGACCTATACATTTTGTACATTAACCACACGTTAACAAATGAGCTTCCTTTTATTCTATGACAAATTTGGTACTCTTATTATGAGATCAGATAAATGTGGAACAAATATTTGTTCAATGTATTTGCATTATTTTCCCTTACTTGGTTATGCAACATATTTCTACTTAAAAACAACTGAAAATTTTAGTACTTGTGATTTAACAAAAAACACCCTTGTAAATGTATTTATCCACTTCTAGTTTGTGTTAGTTTGACCAAATCAGGTATGATTTTTACTTTTTTTTTTTTTTTCTATAGTAAGAAATTAATTTTGAAATAAAATTGACCTGATGCAAAAATAATAATGTAGCCAAGACATCATGGATATGTAAAATGTCAGTAATAGGTATTCAATCATATGTATTGCTTTTTGCTTTTTAAATGTCAATTTTAAGGCTAATAAGCTTTTTTCTTCTTGTTTTTTTTTTTTGTCACTTTTACAAGCTGTGTTTATGTTAAAATGGACACATGAGGTTTTGGGACATGTGACATTGTACACATTTGATTGGCTGTCTTGTCTTGTTGATGAATGACTCTGATCAAAGTGTTTGATCTTTTAAGTGCACTCCTTCCTTTCTCAAGCTCAAACTAATTCTGTGATTTCTAGTCCAAAGATATTTATCCTTTCCCAAGGTCATCGATTTAATTAAAACAGGTTTTGTGGCATCTGTACTTTTTTTTCCAATTTCCAGGTCATAAACTAATTGAAAAAGAATCCTACCAAAACAAATGCATAAACAACTAGTACAACATAGGAAGATTGTACTAGAAAGGATTGCAATACCTGTAATTAAAGTCAAGTAAATTCAGTTCATCCTGGTTTGTTTAAGTAAAATAATGAATATTCATATAAAGATTTTTCATACTAGGACCATAAAACAAGAGTAAAAGTCTGTTGGATCAGCTGCTGATTACCCCATTTTTCACTACAAGATCTTCATACTTTAATCCTGGCAGTCGTATCAGCGTTCTGGTCAACTATTGTCTGTCATTACCTTGACTATTACTCTACTTATTTCCTGTTGGTCTCTTCCTTTACATTCTTAACTGTATGAGCATATGGTCCTCTCACATCTGTGTACCTCTATCATATAACTTTGTCTTTATATAATACAATAAAGTGTCACTGATTATGTATTTTCTTGTGAGGGAAGAGTAGGTGAAGCAGAAGTTGAATGCACTGTGTAGATTTGTTTATCTGTGATATGTTCTTCATATAGCACAATGTAAAACTGCATCTAAAGTTTTCCAGTTCTTCCAAACAATTCTTACAGTTGACCTTATCTAGATCATTTTACCTGTATATGTATATCCTGTGCTTCTAGAATTATAATGACCTTTCATGGTGTATCAGGCAAAACCTAATATTTTTACCTAAAACACCTTACAAATCACAAATGCAATATTAAATGTTTTTAAGTGTAGGTTAACTATAGTTGGTATCAGTGATATTTTCAAAATGAAAATGAGAACTAGAACTAAAAATATATTGTTTTTTGTTTTACAAGAGCAAGAACTGAAATTAAGGCAAACAGAGAAACTAAAACTAAATAAAAATAAAAATTAGTGTTATGTGAACAAACTAAAACGAGAACGAAAACTGAGTAAAAACAGCAATAGCATTTTCATTCAGTTCGGTTCAGTTGTGCAGAGGGGTTGTTTGTAGGTCACCATGAGTGTTCAGTTACATTGCGGTGTTACTATGTTCCTGTTCACTATGAAGTGATCTCGTAACTTGGGCTTACCATAGTCATGTAGCACAACCTCCGTAAAGGACCGTTGTTTGTTTGTTGCGCACATTTGGCTTGTTGGGTTGAAGCAGTAAGCAAATGTGGTTGACGATGGCGACTTTGCACAGTGTTTGTGAGTAGAAAGCGAGGGAGTAACTTTTAGAAAAACTTTCATTACAGATGATAATAAAAGCAAATGTAGTGTGCGAGAAGAAGAAACGAGTCTCTGAGTTTCAGTGCAGGGCCAGATGGATCAGTGCTTAGTGGAAGTCCAGCACTTCTCTGGCACCATGACTACACTTCATACAATGACATGCGGCCTCACCTGTCATCCTGAAAAGTAAAAAAAGTTAATAATGATAACATAAAATAAATTTGTCCACTGGTCTGTGCTATAAATTTGTTTTCTGTATGATCCTAATAATTTTGATAATTTTTATAGTCAAATTCGCTGAATTTGCACATTTCCTGATCATATATTGGGGAGAAACGCAAGGTGCGGCAGCAACAAGATGAGCCTCATCTTGGACAGCGCTATCCCTCATACACTGGGATGATGCATGCAATTGTTGTGTGTCTGTTGCTGTCTCACTGTATGTGGCCAATATAATGTTTGCACTCGTGTTTATTATATACCCTGACTTTCCACAGTCTGGCTAATATCCTGAATGAATGTGTGTGACATATTTAGTCTTACTGATCGGACATTAAACTGCAGTAAAAAGGCACAAGTTGAGGCAGACAGTACCAAGTCGCACTGAAGCCCAACAGGTGCTTGTTTCTGCTGTACTATGCAGAGGATCTCGGCGCCAATAAGTTAGCGATATCAGAAAGTCAAGTGCACTGCAGCAGTCTATTTATTTTTATTTTTTATTTTTACCAACTGCCAGAATGGGAGACTTTTAAAACTAATGGAAAATAAGGAGGACTTTTACAAGAAAGTAAAGGAGACCATAAACGATTTTTAATTTTATAAAAAATGGGATCAGACTAAGAAAAAAAATCCAATATTTAAAAACTAAATTTTGACCTTAAATAAAATATTCTTTTGTTTTCCTTGTTATCCTTTTGTTGAACAGTCTGTATTAAAACCAACTTAAAGCATCAGAATTAAAAGCTTTTAAAAACAACTAAATATTTCAATTAAGGCCAAAATTGAAATCCATTTTTTTTGTACACTATTCTATACTTTCATTTGAATTAAATGAGTTTGAATTGTGAAATTGCAACGGCAAATTTAGAACACATGGAGGTTGAGGAGCAAATGCGCTCTCTCTGCTCTCTCTCGTTGCTATAAATGTAACATTCTTTCATAGCCAAATATGTACCTTACCTATGTGTGTGTAAAGAATGTTGATGAGATATGAAACATAACCAGTAGAAATGCGTGCCTTGTTTAAAGCTTAACAGCAATGTGATTGCATAGACTGGTTTCTTTGGTTGAAACATTTGATTTTGCTGATGACACTCATTAGGCCACTTAATCTGTTTGATCATTGATAGTCAAGCTGTGTTTAACGGCATTATGAACTGCGAGTGTATTTTGTTGACTGAAACATAACTTACATTGAATTATGTGAAGGCCAGCATTTGGGGTCTTGCAACAGAAAAAAAAAAACTAAAATTGTACTAATATTAGGTAAAAAAAAAAGCCAGAGCTAAATAAAATAAAATAAAAACTAAAATTTTAAGTGCAGATCAAAATAAAAATAAAAATTGTTAACTCCACTGAAAACTAGAACAAAATAAAAATTAATTTTATAAAATAAAATGAAAGCTTAAACTACAATTAATATCAGAACTGAAATATCACTGGTTGGTATATCACTTGCATAAATGGTGTTCATTCCTCTCTGACAACTAGACATCAATATTTAATCATGATACTTTGACTGTTCTGTTTCAGCAATGCAGTTGCAGAAAAGTGACAAGCTGACAATTTGTCACAATATGGCAGTGTCCAGTATCCATGCATGGCTGTTTGTGCTAACAAAGTGCACTCCAGGACTAGCAGTCTGGGTGTAGAGATGTAACATGTATTCTGGAAAGAAGGCTGTTAGCCATAAAAGCCACTACTTTATGGATGAGCTCATGTGTTTAAAGAATAGTCTGGCAATCTCACGAAGTAATCAGATCATGGTTTTAATGGTGATTAAAGTATAAGTTGTAGAAAGGAAGTTGTCAAGTATGGAAACAGTCCTAACTTACACCCTTGCTTATAAAAGTGTCGCCATTGAAAGTGAAACCACTACTGGTCTTATCAAAAAAAGCTCAGCAGTATTTGTTTTTTTTCTCCATCAACTTAAAAAGTTTAACCTGCCCCAGTAAGTTCTTGTACAGTTTTCAAGAGTTATTATTGAAAGCATCATTACTTTCTCCATTAGTATGGTATGGCAGTGCATCTGCTCACTCAAAACATAAACTGCAATGTATTATTTGAACAGCAGAAAAGATTGTGGGCCAGAAACTGGACTTCATTGATGTTCTGTATGTGTCATGGGTCAAGAAATGTGCTTCAAATATAATCAAAGAATACACTCATCTAGGCAACCATCTCCTTCGGTTATTACCATTGAAGAAACATTACCAGCCACTACAGGCAAGGATTACTAGACACAAATAGTTTCTTTCCTACTGCAGTTACTATAGTTAAAACAGTCTCTGATTCATCTCTGTTTTCTAAACTGCATTTCAGCCTAAGTAATGTTTATTTTGTGTTTATTTTATGAAGACTTGCTTGCTATATTGCTGGGCAGGAGAACAGGTTTACATTACTATATTGTTATATACAATTCGTGTTTTAGTATAATATATTTTTCACCACTACTGTATATAATGTTATGATGGTGTCATATATTGTATATTGTGTATAATAGTATTTACCTTGAGAAATTCCTAGCAACAATCTTGTCTGGCAAAAAAAGTTCATGTTCATATGGTGGAGGTGTAATCAATGTGTAGGTTACTGTGTTAATATCCCACACTTAATACTGAAGATACAAGTATATGTCAGAGTTTTTGACAGCCTAGTAGCTTTTCTTGGAAGTTGTGACTGAGATAATTTAGAGGTCACAGTGCATTGAGTGCACAGGCTTGAATCATTATTATTATATACAGTATGTGTTCCGGGAGGTCATGGTACTATTAAATAAGTTGGTGAATTAGGAGAAACAACAGGCAAAGGGCAATTTTCTGGTGGACTTTTGTGTAAGGATTGTGGGCAGTTAAAACGGTTTCCTGTAATAATTGGTAAAACTGCATAAACATTGGGAAGTGAACTGATTTAATATGGCCAACTCTTTCTGGTTTTTGCCTGTAAATTTGCTCATCCATTGTGTGTAATGATATAGACAGCTCAAGAAGGATATGGATGTTGGTGTCTCACTACTCGATTTTTTTCAGCAATTTTTCAGTTGTGCGGACTTCATTTATATAATCTTAGTGATTTGGGGCTGTAATGGTGTATTGCCCTCACTACCAGTCGTTAATTGGTTATATGTACAGGGCAAGCTTGCAGTAATTTGGATTTTTGAAACTATGCTAGAAAGTCGTCAGAGATTTATGTAATTTGTCTAACTCTGTGATATAGTTGTGTAATCTGTCATCTTCAAGGCAACAAGATTGGCAACTGCAATTTGCAAGAATGGCATCCCCTCTGACTAGAAGTCATGTAATATGCTGTGGCTGAGAAAAATATCAAAGTGCACTTTGCAGAGTATGGCTAAATTAGCAGTTTACCTAGACAATATCAAACTGCACTTTGCTGAGTATGGCTGAATTAGCAGTTTAAGTTCTGTATTTTGAAGAACTTGTTCCACATTGAAGCATATCGACATACCATTACTGTTTGGTGTACAAATTTTGCTAATGTATCCTAGAACAAAACATTTGCAGTGACTTTTATAATTTATATTTAAAGCATAGGTACAACTAATAGTGTTTGATGTAAAGCAGCCTCCTGAAAATAACAGGTCTTCAAAGTTTTTCCAGGGTTTTCTTGATTTTTGTAGTAATTTGAAACACTGTTTATAAGAAAATAATATTTATAGGCTCATTAATGTAACAGAGAAAACTGAGTAAATATCTGTAAAATTTCCCGTGTCAGAAGAATTGCTGTATCTATTGAAGATCAAAGAAAAGAGACAATGTGAAAGTCTGTCTTGTCTAGATCAGGAGTATATCTTTCACGCTGGATACCTTCTCCTCACTTTTATAGGTGGTGAAGCCATTATCTGGAACCACATTGTCATTTTAGGCTTCTGTCTTGCCAGCACACAGATTCTGTAGACATATTATATCTAATTTGTTTCTTTACAATGGCAAATATTTAATCATGGAAGAGAGAAGATAATACACGTAAAGTATTTAAATAAACTGTCATAGATTCTTTGACATGCCTTTGCCACACCACTAAGTTCATAGTACATAGTTAATACAGGACTGTGGTAGCAGAATTAGCTTACCATCTGTCTAAGCAGAGCATGCCAAGCATTCTGCTTTATAAATGGTGTATTTTGTTTTTATTTTTAATTCTGTTTATGAATCTAAAGAACAAATATATTCTTACTTGAATTAAAATTGTATAGTCATATTTGTTAAGTATTTCAGTAAATTAGTGCATTTTAACCTACTGTACATGTACAGGTGAAACAGTGTTTTCTTTTTTTTCTTTTTTATTTTTTTTAACAAAATGTCAGAAATAAGGGCCTTTATATGGGAAGAGATGATGTGATCCAGGTTAAAGAAGTTTACAAGTGGATTATACACCCATTTATCTCGGAAGAATTGGGCGTACCTGTTGATAGCAAGGCAAGTGCCCACACACTTATGTGATTCAAAATTTGTATTTTTCTTACTTGCATAACATTTAAATCTACATTAAACTAATATTTGTCTGAGATTGTTTAAATGTTAAGAGGATATATGAATGGCTGTGTTAGGTCATAGGCTAATTTTAATTTGAATATATAATGAATGGTGACATACTTCTGTTCATGTTTGCCTTATAGCTCAAATTTATGTGTTCAAATTCTGTACTAGGTAGAATCTGTGTTGATATAGTGCATTCTTGCCATGTCTATAATGTTTTCTTCTCCAGGTACTTGGGGTTTCCTCCTACATAGCAATATCATACTGGTTAGTTTGATTGGTGTCACTAGAAATATAAAGGGTGCATGTATGTAGTTGTCTGCATGCGTGTTAAGCAAGGCCAGTGTTCCTTTGGGTTTGGCTCCTGTTCTTGTACCTTCTGATGTAATTTCTGGGCTACCTCATCCGTAGACTGGATTAGGCAGGTTTGGAAAATATATGGATGGTATGCAGAGATTTTAGTTATTGACATATGCATGAATTTTGGAACTGTGTTAATTGAAAGGAGTACTCTGAGATTGTAAAATAGTCTTAAATGCTTTAAGGATAAAATATCTATAAACTCTACTGAAAGCATTATGTACATACTTCTTTATAGTAATATTTGTGGCAGATCAGAATATTATTACAATTTTGAATAAATTCAAATGATTTTTACTAATACAGGGAGTGCAGAATTATTAGGCAAGTTGTATTTTTGAGGATTAATTTTAATATGGAACAAACACAGTGCTATCAGTCAATCCAAAATGTTAATAAACCTGAAACCTGAATGTTTCACAACGGAAATGTGAGTGTGAACATCATCAGGGGAATACATATGTGCGCACAATTATTAGGCAACTATTAGTGTGCAGATTTATTATGCAACTAAAGGAAAAATGAAAATTTTCCCATCTCACTTGTTTATTTTCAACTGTTATAGTGAGAATAATAAACAAACACCTCAAAATTTACAAATAAACATCTCTGACATTTAAAAAAAATCAATCAATCAATCAATGACCAATATAGCCACCCTTCTTTCCAATAACAGTCATAAGCCTTTCCATTCATGGAGTCTGTCAGTTTCTTGATCTGTTGATGATCAGCTTTTTGTGGAGCAGTGACTACAGCCTCCCAGACACTCTTCAGAGAGGTGTATTGTTTTTCTCCCCCGTAAATCTAGCGTTTAAGAAGTGCCCACAAGTTCTCGATAGGGTTTAGGTCAGATGAGGAAGGGGGGCCATGTCATTATTCCTTCATCTTTAAGGCCTTTACTGGCTGGCCACGCTGTGGAGAACTTCGATGCAAGTGATGGAGCATTGGCCTGCATAAAAATCATGGTCTTTTTCCTGTATCACTGTTTGAAGAAAGTGTCTTGAAAAACTGGCAGTAGGTTTGGGAGTTGATTTTGAGTTCATCTTCAATGCAAAAGGTCCAACTAGCTCATCTTTAAAAATACCAGCTCATACCAGTACCCCACCTCCACGTTGGAGTGGAGCTCTGTGCCATTACTGATCCACAGGTCCATCCATCTGGTCCATCAAGAGTCACTCTCATCTCATCGGTCCATAAAACCTTTGAAAAAAATCTGTCTTCAGATATTTCTTGGCCCAGTTTTGGCGTTTCAACTTATGTTTCTTGTTCAGTGGTGGTTGGGTTTCAGCCCTCCTTACCTTGGCCATGTCTTTGAGCACTGAACACCTTGTACTTCTGGGCACTCCAGGTAGGTTGCAGCTCTGGAATATGAAAGTACTGGAGGATAATGGGTTCCTGGTAGCTTCACGTTTGATTCTTCTCAAATCTTTGGCAGCTAATTTGCGTCTTTTGTTCTCAACACGTTTCTTGCGACCCTGTTGACTATTTGCAACAAAATGTTTGATGGTTCTGTGATCACACACCAATATCTTAGCAATTCCAAAAGTGCTGCATCCCTCTGAAAGACTTTTTACAATTTTTGACTTTTCAGAGTCAGTTAAATCTCTCTTTTGGCCCATTTTGCCTGAGGAAAACTAGCTGCCTAATAATTCTCCACACCTTGATATAGGGTGTTGATCTCCTTAGGCCACACCCTCCCTCATTACACAAATACACATCACCTGACGTGCTTAAATCCAATAAGCATTCAAGTTAATACAGCTTGGAGTTGGAATATACGCATTAAAAATGATGATATGGTCAAAATACTCACTTGCCTAATAATTGTGCACACAATGTATATCTTGAGACCCTGGAAAGAATTTAAAATTATGCATAGTACAAATAAATATTAAAGAAATCTCTTTCTTGCCTAACGCCCTGATAAATAAGTTTAGTTTTGATATGTATAGTTTCAGAATTTTATCCTCAAGTAAACAGCCATATATGAAGTAATGAATTTACTGGGCAAACATGCACACCTTCATCTCAAATGTGCAAAGTTCAGTCCATGTGAAAGTCTAAGCCTATCCTTAAAATGTAGAAAACATGTGTATTTGATTGGACATGAACATTCTAATACTGTGAATAATAGCCAGGTTGTCTGTCATTGTACAGAAAATGACCCAAGCCTCAGATAAAGTCTAGACGTTAGCCCTGTCATTCACCATTAACAATACAGTTTATATACTGGGTTAAGGGGGGGAGAGAAAGAGAGCAGGCTTGATCTATACCTAATCTATCCTCTTAATCTTTATAATTATGACTACCAACGTAATAATAAGCTGCATGGCAACAACTCTAGGGGAAATAGGAAATTAAGGCCGAAGCTGTCTCACTTCCAGTTAAGACTATAAAATGACATCAAAAACTCAAAATCAGTGTCTCCATGAGGGGACAGTTAACTTTGTAAGCTGGAATGTTAAAGGCCTGAATCACGAATTAAAGAGAAAGAAAGTACTCTCTCACCTAACAGGTCTAAATGCTAAAATAGTATTTTTACAGGAGACCCACTTACTAAGCAAGGATCAGTTCCGGCTGCAAAAAGACTCGACTGGCCAAATGTTCCATTCTAGTTTAACGAAGATTCTCATACATAGAACAGTACCATTTGTAGCATCAGATGTAGTATTGGATCCTTAAGGGAGATATGTAATGGTCATGGGAGACTTATCTAACTGTAAAATGATCTTGATAAATGTTTATGCACCTAATGTTGATGATAAGGAATTTATACAAAATTTATTTGCATCCATTCCCAATCTGAACACTCATAAAGTTATAATGGCTGGGGACTTTAATTGTGTTCTAAATCCACTTTTAGATAGGACTTCCTCCACAGGGGGAACGGCATCTAACACCGCAAAGATAATTACAAAGTTTATAACTGATCACAACTTATCAGACCCCTGAAGGTTTTTAAACCCAAATTCAAGAACATATTCTTTCTACTCACCAGTACATCATTGCTACTCAAGGATTGATTACTTCTCTATAGACAATAACTTCTTGCATTTGATTAAATCTTGCAAATACGATGCTAATGTTATTTCTGACCATGCACCTATGATCTTGGAGCTAAAATTACTAAGCCCCATACACTCACCCCGCAGATGGCGCCTCAACCCGCTTCTATTAGCTGACAAGAATTGTACGGAATTTATATCCAAACAAATCAAATTCTTTCTAGAGACAAATACATCCCCCGAGATCTCTGCAGGAATACTCTGGGAAACTCTTAAAGCCTTCTTAAGAGGACAGATTATCTCATTTTACAAGAAATTCTCCACTCAGCTAGCTCCCCTCCTATTAGCAACATTTACAGAAGCCAGAGATAACCAATCTCTTCCTCAAACATTTCGCCAAGCACTAATCACTGTTTTTCCAAAACAAAATAAGGACTTATTACAATGTGCATCATACAGACCAATTTCACTTCTGAATAACGACGTTAAAATACTAAAAAAATCATAGCTAGAAGGATGGAGAAAGTGCTCCCCTCGGTAATATCACAAGACCAAACTGGATTTATTAGGGGCCGACACTTTATCTTCAAATCTTCAACGCCTGTTTAATGTAATATACTCACCAACTAAATCAAACACCCCAGAAATATATTATCATTGGATGCAGAAAAAGCATTCGACATGATTGAATGGAAATACCTTTTTACTACACTGGAGAAGTTTGGGTTTGGCTGAATATTTGTGCATGGATCAAATTACTGTATACTAACCCAGAAGCTTCAGTTTGCATCAACATTTGCTCAGACTACTTTAAACTAGAACGTGGCACTAGACAAGGATGCCTTGTCACCGCTGCTGTTTGCAATTGCCATTGAACCACTGGCAATACATTGTCGAAATACTGATCAGATAAAGGGGATTAGCAGAGAAGGACTGGAACAGAAAATCTCATTATATGCAGATGATATGGTACTGTATATATCGGACCCAGAAAACCTGCAGTCTTAACAGCACTCACAGAATTTCAAAAGATCTCTGGTCTCAGAATTAATCTGAATAAAAGTGTACTCTTTCCAGTGAATTCTCAAGCATATAATATTAGATTAGATACCCTACCTTTTATCATTGCAGAACAGTTTAAATACCTAGGGGTAAACATCACAAGTAAACCTAAAGCTCTATATCAACAATATTTCACCGTCTGCATGGAAAAAATTAAACAAGACTTGCATAGATGGTCAACCCTTCATCTCACACTAGCTGGATGAAGTAACACTGTAAAGATGAATATTCTTCCTTTTTTTTCAAAACATTCCAATATACATTAATAAATCATTCTTTAGGCAATTAGATTCAACAATAACCTCATTTATTTGGAATTCAAAACATCCACGCATCAAAAGAGCGACCCTCCAAAGACAAAAGGCAGAAGGCGGCATGGCTCTACCTAACTTCCAGTTTTACTACTGGGCAGCAAATATACAGTCTATAAGAACCTGGACACAAATAGAAGAACATACACAGGCTTGGGCCGCAATAGAAGTAAAATCCTGCCGCCTGCTTTCTCAGTTTTTTTATTTTAAATAAATTTGCCAAAACCTCAAGTCAACTTTTTTCACATTGTCATTATGGGGTGTCGTGTGTAGAATTCTGAGGAAAAAAATGAATTTAATCCATTGTGGAATAAGGCTGTAGCATAACAAAATGTGGAAAAAGTGATGCGCTATGAATACTTTCCAGATGCACAGTTTTTGTGTATATATATATATATATATATATATATATATATATATATGTGTGTGTATATATGTATATGTGTATATATATAAACACAATAAACTACAGATCCCATAATGCAGCGCTTCGCGAAGGTAGAGTTATTGCGCACTGAGTTTGCACGGCGGCTTTGGTGACTTTGAAGAACAAAAAAGTCCGTCTACATGCGGCTCGAACCTTGTGCATGTTTGGTAGCACATATCTGTGTGAGAAGCTCTTCTCAGTGATAAAGACTAACAAAACAGCACACAGGAGTCGCCTCACTGATGAGCACCTGCAATCCATCCTGAGAATCTCCACAACACAGAACCTCACACCAAACAGAAACGAACTTGTGGCCAAAAAGATGCCAGGCGTCCAGCTCTAAAATGACATATGAGCAAAGACAACTGAATGATTTGATTTGTTATTGCACGTAAGGCTGGAGTCAACGTTTTAACAAACAGCGTATTGCACTGATCTGAAATAGCTGTGTGTGTATATATGTAGATATGTATGTATATGTATATATATGTTTATATATGTGTGTGTGTGTGTATGTATATATATATATATATATATATATATGTATTTGTGTGTATATATATGTGTGTGTATATATATCTATATATGTGTGTGTATATATGTAGATATATATGTATGTATATATGTGTATATGTATAGATATGTATATATATATATATGTTTGTGTGTGTGTGTAAATATATATATATATATATATATATATATATATATATATATATATATATATGACAACAACACTCATCACTCACAACAGTGACAAAACAATTACATTGACAATCAGGTTACGTTATTTTCAAAATGTTTCCTTTTCTTTTCATTGCTTCTTTAACACACTACTCCTCTGGCTGCATGTAAGCTGGTATTTTACTAGTATATATATATATATATATATATATATATATATATATATATATATATATATATATATATATATATATATATATATATATATATATATATATATATATATATATATATATATATATATATATGTATATATGTATATATATATATATATATATATATATATATATATATATATGTATATATATATATATATATATATGTATATATATATATATATATATATGTATATATATGTATATAATATATATATATATATATATATATATATATGTATATATATATATATATATATATATATATATATATATATGTATATATATATATATATATATATATATATATATATATATATATATATATATATATATATATATATATATATATATATATATATATATATGTATATGTATATATATATATATATATGTGTGTATATATATATGTATATATATATATATATATATATATATATATATACATATATATATATACATATATATATATATATATATACATGTATATGTATGTATGTATGTATGTATGTATGTATGTATGTGTGTGTGTGTGTGTGTGTGTGTGTGTGTGTGTGTGTGTGAATGATGGTTTTTATTATTTAGGGAGAAAAAAAAATCCAAACCTACATGGCCCTGTGTGAAAAGTATTTGCCCCTGAACCTAATAACTGGTTGGCCACCCATAGCAGCAATAACTGCAATCAAGCGTTTGCAATGAGTCTTTTACAGCGCTCTGGAGGAATTTTGGTCCACTCATCTTTGCAGAATTGTTGTAATTCAGCTTTATTTGAGGGTTTTCTAGCATGAACCGCCTTTTTAAGGTCATACCATAGCAACTCAATTGGATTCAGGTCAGGACTTTGAAAAGTTTTTAAAAACCATCATTTAAAAACTGCATTTTGTGTTTACTTGTGTTATATTTGACTAATGGTTAAATGTGTTTGATGATCAGAAACATTTTGTGTGACAAACATGCAAAAGAATGAGAAATCAGGAAGGGGGCAAAAAGTTTTTCACACCACTGTGTGTGTGTGTGTGTGTGTATGTATGTATGTATGTATGTATGTATATATATATGTATGTATCATGTTCCTCATGTTGCAGTTAGTGGAGTTGTGGGAAGTGAGAGACAGTCATACAATCATGGCCGAAATTATCGGCACCCCTGTAATTTTCCCAGAAGATCCACCATTTCTCCAAGAAAATTGTTGCAATTACAAATGTTTTGGTATACACATGTTTAATTCCTTTACGTGCATTGGAACAACACAAAAAAACAGAGAAAAAAGCCAAATCTGACATCATGTCACACAAAACTCCAAAATGGGCCGGACAAAATTATTGGCACCTTTTCCAAATCGTGGGTAAATTGTTTTATTTGAAGCATATGATGCTCGTTTGAACTCACCTGTGGCAAGAAACAGGTGCTGGCAATATAGCAATCACACCTGAAGCCAGTTAAAATGGAGAAAAGTTGACTCAACCTTTCTGTTGTGTGTCTGAGTGTGCCACACTAAGCATGGAGAACAGAAAGAAGAGCAGAGAATTGTCTGAGGACTTGAGAACAAAAATTGTGGAAAAATATCAACAATCTCAAGGCTACAAGTCCATCTCCAGAGATCTTCATGTTCCTTTGTCCACTGTGCGCAACATAATCAAGAAGTTCACAACACATGGCACTGTAGCTAATCTCCATAGACGTGGACAGAAGAGAAAATTTGATAAAAGACTGCAACGAAGGATAGTCCGAATAGTGGATAAACAGCCCCAATCAACTTCAAAACATATTCAAGCTGTTCTGCAGACTCAGGGTGCAACAGTGTCAGCTCAAACTAACAGTCGACATCTGAACAAAATGAAACGCTATGGCAGGAGAGCCAGGAGGACCCCACTGCTGACACAGAAACATAAAAAAGCCAGACTGGAGTTTGCCAAAATGTACTTGAGGAAGCCAAAATCCTTCTGGGCAACATCTTGTGGACAGATGAGACCAAGGTAGAGCTTTTGGTAAAGCTCATCATTCTACTGTTTACAAAAATGGAATGAGGCCTACGAAGAAAAGAACACAGTACCTACAGTCAAACATGATGGAGGTTCTAAGATGTTTTGGGGATATTTTGCTGCCTCTGGCACTGGATGCTTTGACTGTGTGCAAGGCATCATGAAATCTGAAGACTACCAAAAGATATTGGGGGCAATGTAGGGCCCAGTGTCAGAAAGCTGGGTCTGCGTCAGAGGTCATGGGTGTTCCAGCAGGACAATGACCCCAAACATACCTCTAAAAGCACCCAGAAATGGTTGAAGACAAAGCGCTGGAGAGTTCTGAAGTGGCCAGCAATGAGTCCGGATCTAAATCCGATTGAACACTTATGGAGAGATCTCAAAATTGCTGTTGGGAGAAGGCGTCCTTCAAATCTGAGAGACCTTGAGCAGTTTGCAAAAGAAGAGTGGTCGGAAATTCCAGTTGAGGTGTAACAAGCTTGTTGATGGTTATAGGAAGAGCTTGATTTCAGTTATTTTTTCCAAAGGGTGTGCAACCAAATATTAAGTTGATGGTGCCAATAGTTTTGTCCAGCCCAGTTTTTGAGTTTTGTGTGAAATTATGTCAGATTTGGCTTTTTTTCTCTGTTTTTTTGTGTTGTTCCAATGCACATAAAGGAAATAAACATGTGTATACCAAAACATTTGTAATTGCAACAATTTTCTGGGAGAAATGGTGCATTTTCTGGGAAAATTCCAGGGGTGCCGATAATTTCAGCCATTACTGTACATAGTCATGTAACTATAATATACAGGTAGCTGATTTGATTTATAATAAAGTTTGCTCTTGTTCTTTTGGCTGTTCCCTTTAGGGGTCACAACAGTGGGTCATCTGTTTCCATATCTTCCTGTCCTCTGCATCTTGCTCTGTCACCAAATCCATAAACCTTTTCTTAGGTCTTACTGTTCCTTTTGCCTGGCAGCTTCATCCCCAGCATTTTTCTCCCAATATACCCAGCATCTCTTCTCTGCACATGTCCAGACCAGCACAATCTCACTTCTCTAGCTTTGTCTTCAAAACGTCCATCCTGAGCTGACACTCTAATGTACTCATTCCTAATCCTGTCTATCCTTCACATACCCAATGCAAATCTTAACATCTTTAACTCTGCCACCTCCAGCTCTGTCTCCTGCCTTTTGATCAGTGCCACCATCTCAAACCTATTTAACACAGCTGGTCTCAGTACCGTCTTGTAGACCTTCCATTTCACTCTTGCTGGTACTCGTCTGTTACAAATCACTCCTTACACTCTTCTCAACCCTGCCTGCAATCTCTTCTTCACCTCTCTTCTATCTTCCCTATTACTCTGTACTGTTGATCCCAAGTATTTAAACTCATCCACCTTCGCCAACTCTACTCGGTGTTATCCTCACCATTCCTCTGACCTCCCTCTAATTCACACACAGGTATTCTGTCTTGGTCCTACTGACCTTCATTCTTCTCCTCTCTGGAGCATATCTTCACCTCTACAGGGTCTCCCCAACCTGTTCCCCACTTTTCTTACAAATCACAATGTCATCTGCAAGCATCATAGTCCACAGGGACTCTGGTCTAATCTCCTTTGTCAACCTGTCCATCACCATTGCAAATAAGAAAGGTCTCAGAGCCAATCCCTGATGTAATCCCACCTCCACCTTAAATATTTTAATCACTCCTACCAAAGATCTCACCACTGTCGCTCTTCCCTCGTAAATAGCCTGTACCACTCTTACATACTTCTCTGCCACTCCCAACTTCCTCAGACAATACCACAATGTCTCTCAAGGCTCCTGTCAATCATGGAGAATCCACTGCATCCACTGAACAGTATCATCTCCAGACAGAGGAACAGCTTCAGCGACAGACTGCTGTCACTGTCCTGCTCCACTGACAGACTGAAGAGATCGTTCCTCCCCCACACTATGCGACTCTTCAATTCTACCTGGGGGGTTAAACGTTAATATTATACAAAATTATTGTTTGTCTGTTATACCTTCATTTTTATCACTCTTTAATTTAATATTGTTCTTTATCAGTATGCTGCTGCTGGAGTATGTGAATTTCCCCTTGGGATTAATAAAATATCTAATCTATCTATCTAATCTGTCTATTTTACTTATGCTTTCTGTAGGTCCACAAAGATCCAGTGCAACTCCTTTTGGCATTCTCTGTACTTTTCCATTATACATTCAGAGCAAACATCACATCTGCAGGGCTCTTTCCCAGTATACTGCTGCTCACTAATCATCGCCTTCCTTTTACCCTAGCTTCCACTACTGTCTCTCATAACTCCATGCTGTGGCTGATCTATTTTATCCCTCTGTAGTTACTACAGTTCTGCACATCACCCTTATTCTTAAAAAATCTGTACCAGTGCACTTCTTCTCCATTCCTCAGACAACCACTCACTTTCCAAGATTACATTAAACAATCTGGTTAAAAATTCCCATGCCATCTCCCCTAAACACCTCCATCCTTCAACAGGTACTGTATGTCATCTGGACCAACAGCCTTCCCATTCTTCGTCCTTTTCATAGCTGTTCTTACTTCTTCCTTGCTAATCCATTGCACTTTCTTTTTCAATCAATCAATCAATCAACATTTATTTATATAGCACATATTCATAGAAAAAAATGTAGCTCAAAGTGCTTTACAAAATGAATAGAAAAATAGAAGACACAATAAAAATTAAACATAAGTCAACATTAATTAACATAGAATAAGTAAGGTCCGATGGCCAGGGTGGACAGAAAAAACAAAAAACAAAACTCTCTTCACTATCTCGACTTCATCCATCCTGCTCTGTCTGTCATTCTCTTCATTCATCATTATGGATGAATAAACAGATTTGATAAAGTGAATTACATTTACTTATTTTTTGTAGTTTTTTATGTTGCTATATTTGGAGATGGGCCCTAATGTTATAAAAAACTACTGTGACAAAGTGAGATATTTGTTTGGTCTGAGTTGTTTTTATGTATATTTTTTTCTTTTAGAGCTGCTTTGAAATTAGTGTGGTGTTCAGTCATCCGGAAACTAATGGGGATTGCCACTTTCTGTAAGTTTGCTGCATTTGTAATACCCAGGCATATTCATTAATTTAACTGAATATTTCCTGTAAGCTTTAAATAAAATTATCATTCATGTTTTTTTACAATTTGATGGTAAATTTAAAAGAGGCTTGGTAAGAGAGTTTCTTTTTCAAATGACATAATGGATTTCAGAAGTCATGATGCAGTTCCCCATTTCATAATATTTTGACTTCTGGCTGCATCAGTGTTTTTAAATATCTGTAACCAATTGTGATTGATTTAATGCTTTATTATGTTACGTTCCCCAAGTTTTACCCTCAGGCCAAGGCATACTTTTTTGTATGACGCACAGGTCCTTGTGCAATAGTGTGAAAATCCAGCTAAGCTGCATCACCCTGGTTATTGTAATTTTTGAAATGCCTGGGAGCGTTAAAGCCTGATGTGTTTCAAGATTACTTATCATGATATTCTCCTTTTTGCAGCAGACAGCTGAAGAATATGTTTTTCCTTCAAATAAGTATAACTATTTCTTACCAAACTTTTTTATGTTATCTAGTGAAATTTGTTGTTAGTCTTTAGTAAACATTCAGAAGGTCTGCACAATGAACTTTTTACACTGAAGAAAGAAATCTGCCTATTGAAAGGAAGAAGTGAATTCTAAAGTTTTTGCTAATTTAGTGACTTTTGACATTTTAATTTCCCCTTTACATAATCCAAAATGTACATCTTTATAGAAAAGTTTTATAAAAGTGAAAATGATTTTATCCATAATCTTGATTGTTCATGCATCTATTTAAATTTTATTTCAATTTACTTTACTTTGTAAATGATCTGTTTAGGAAAGGTTTATAATTGATCCTGTTCTTTGACATTATACGAGGAAGAGTCAAGCTAAAGTTTTAAAATGGGATTGATTAGAAAATAGAAACTGATTAGGTCATGTCTCAATGTAGTCTCCACCCTTCTCAATGCACTCCCACCACCTGCCTGGAAGTGCCTGGATTCCAGCAGAGTAAAAGGTTTTGTCTTATCCTCACAACCACTTGTGCACCACTTTCTTCACATCATCATCTGTCTTGAATCAAAGACCACCCAGATATTTTTTTAGCCAAAAAGGTGGAAATCATACTGTGACAAATCTGGCAAATAAGGAGGATGTGGCAATACCTCAAACTTCTCCAGACACGCCTTGGTGTTCTTATTAATGTGTGGGCAAGCATTGTCTTGCAGCAAAAGTACTCTTTGAGACAGTAGTCCCCGCTGCTTAGATCGAATAGCAGGCTTCTCATTGATCTCCAGCAAGTTACAGTAACTTGCACTAGTGATTGTAGTACCCCTCGGCTTGTAGTGTTCTACAATAACTTGTGGGCACGAGTGGTTACGAGGACAAGACAAAACCTTTTAACTTCCTGGCAGGTGGTGTAAGTGCATTAAGAAGGGTGGAGACTACATTGAGAAATTACATTATCAGTTTTGTTAAGGTTTATTCCATTTTCTAATAAATGCAATTTTATAACCTTAACTTGACTCTCCCTCATATATTTGTTCAAACAAAATGTTTACTACCTAAATTATTTTTTATAATGTTACGTCATTCTGGTTACCAGGAATTATTATGGCTATTAAATGATATGTTAGTGTAACTTTAAAGACATTACATATAAATTGTATTTAAAGTTATTGTGAATTGATTTTGTAACACTACATTACTTTTAATATGTCTAATTCTGTACCTGTGTATTTTTTTTTTTTTTTTTTGGTCTGAGACCGGAGTGCTTTTCTTGAAACAGTGCTACATGTATTTTTACAGTACTTTGTTTTTTGATAATATATTTTAGAGGAAGGAAATACTGTTTACTTTATACTTTTCTTTTGTACCTCTGTAGGGCCTTAGTGTGCTCCGATTGCTTCAAACCAGCTAAAAACAAACAGGTAATATGGAGTTTATGTGGTACAACATTTTATTATTTTTTTTTAAATAAGAAGTACTTGCAGGTGGACAAAAACTATTTTTGATACTGGAAACACTGGGTTGTGGAGAGAAGAACATTATTGAAATCAGGTGATGTTTAAACTAGTGTTCCTGAAGAACTAATGCAGATGCTGTTTTTAAATGTATCTAAATGATCTGAATAAAAATATAAATAGCAATGTAATTAAGATAGCAGATGAAATTAAACTAGATGTAAGAGCAGATAATATAGAATCAATTGAATCTTTACTGAAAGACCTCGAACAAATTCAGGCTTGGCAAATTTGTGACAAATGAAGTTTAATATAAGTACATGTAAGGTATTACACATAGGAGGTAAAAATGCTAGATTTCAGACCACAATGCAAGGTTTGGAAACCTTGGAATGTGGGACTTGGGTCTTAATTTTATACATCCAGAAAGGGTAGAACTGATTAAGTTGGACTGTAGGTTGATATGTTATTTAGCCTGACATGTGGAGTACAAGTCAAAGGAGGATATGTTTAAGCTGCTGCATACAACACATGTGCAATGCCTCATCTGTAGTACTGTGAGCAGTTTTGGTCTCTATATTACAAAAAAATCGTAGCAATGCTAAAGAAAGTCCAGAGAGACTAGATTGAGTCCAGGACTGTGGCGATATGAGATATGTGCAAAGACTGAAGGAATTAAAGGTTTTTAGTATAAGCGTGTGGAGATTAAGAGGTGACATGACTGAAGTGTTCAGAGTTGCAAAGGATTTTGTTGACCTAAATGACCTGTTCTCATTAAAAATGTCCTGTTTTAATATAATTCACAGTTCTGCAAAGTTAAACTTGTTAAAAAAATTTGCATTCATGAACACACAAAAAAAATAATTAAAATTTTCCATAATGTTACATTTAAGTACAAAGTTTAAAAGAAATTTAATTCAAATATAACAAATTATTTATATATACAATACAAATTTATTTATGTATACAATATTGTTATAAATCAATTTAGCATGAAAATAGTTTGTCAATTTAATGCTGTAAAAAATGGTGTTTTTACATTATGCTAAATGTGACTCGTAATATTTAATTAGTATGTTTTACTTCAGTGTGTTTTACTTCATGGGCTCAGAGCTTATGTTGGAAAGCTGACATTTCTATAATCAAAACGTTCTATGAAATTACCTCATTAGGTAACTAATATTAATGAGATAGTTTTACAAAGGTGTCAAATTTGGCACTAGATACAATTCTGAGTTGTATGTAAAATAGAAAGGAATTCTGAGAAAATAAGTGTCAAATTTTTAAAAGAGTGGCATTATTTATTAGAATGTATATGTTTAAACTTAAAGTGACCAGTGTGTGTATGCTTGTAAGAATATGTGAAATGGAAGCTTGGGACTTCAGAATGAAAATGTTTCAAAAATAACTTATTGAACAATCATCCCAACCATTTATCAGTTGCCCCTGTTTTTTGACTGATGCAATATTATGTGTATGGCAGCTAGCATGACACTATAAATTCAAAGCACTTAAAAAAAAAAAAAAATTAGGAGAGAGAGAAAAACAACTGCCGAAGAGAAGACAACTCAGTGAGATTTTGCCACCTACAGACCACCCCTCCACATCCAAGCATCAGTCCTGGTTTAAGAAATCAAACACTGCAATGGCCAAATCTACTTCCACCTGATACAAAGCTTGCTGTGTGACCCTGATTTGAAATGTTCAGGCTGTATGTTTTCATAACATTTACACCTGGTTTCTCCTTTCAATAAGCATAAGTAATGTTTGAAATTGAATATTGCTTTGCCAAAATTGTCCTGTTGTTTACTGACATTTAGCAATGACTGAGGATCTATATATATAATTCAATAAGGCAAGACAACCATGGAAAGCACGCTGGAAGGGGCATGGATTCACTAAGCCGCCAACAAGTGAGACACCTATGCCGCATGCAGGAAGGAGCCACGCCCACCAACTCCAAGACCATTGGATACGACGACAACTTGCTGGGCCACGCCCACCAACTCGGACAGAAAAAATGGTGTCATTTATATTCGTCTGTTGTAGAGGCCACATGCAGTGCAGGTCAGGTTAATGTCATGTGCATGTCATGCACCTCCGAGCTACGTTGACTGTTCATAGAGGCATGTTTCTCGCAGAGCTGAATCGCCATATGCAGCGTGTGAAACAGTTTGCGAGGAGTATCCTATGGGATCCTTTAAAACATTCCTTTACAACTGAGGTTAAAACACAATGAAGTAAGCAGTCTTTAAAAACCGAGTTTTTGGTTACGACGCACGACCATGTGCACCATAGCAAACTGTTTTACACGCTACATTCATCAATTCGCATCCGCGACAAACATGCGTCTTCTTAGATGCTCCTGCACTTTGCTCACACCCACCTCACTACTACCGTGGTCGGGTGTCTTGGTGGATTATATATAGAAAGGCGGCCAAAATCGCACAGAGCAATGAAAAGTCTAGAGTTCCATCTTTTCATTCACTTTGTTGTATCCTCAAACCCTCCCTTTTTAGACAACGGTGTCTTTCCAGAAGTGTTCAACCATCCATCCATCCATCCATTTTCCAAACCATCAATGAATAATTATGCGGCATTTGTTATGCCGCAGGTTCACTATTGTGTTGTATTTTGCTCTCTCCAGAGTTCCATCTTTTCATTTGATTACTGTTGTATTCTCACACCAACCCGTTTTAGACAACCGTGTCTTTCCAGAAGTGTTTAGCATTTAATAAATAATTATGCATGACATTGAGCGTGTGTCTACCTGGCATGAGCCGTTGAACCCCATTCGGGCTGCAAACCGTGGAATTCCCACTAAGTGCGACTCATACGCTCCCACTGGTTACGTCCCAACCCTTTGTACACACCTCCCTCCCACCTCGCTTCTACCATGGTCGGGTGTCTTGGTGGATTATATATAGAAAAGCAGCCAAAACCACACAGAGCAATGAAAAGTCAGTCACAGGTACATCTGGACTGTGTAAAGACGACGACTCAATTGACGAGTTGAAGGTGGGCACATGAGCGGGCAGTGCAGACTGGACAAGAAATCAGCAGACTAGCATGATGAATGGAGCTGAATGGTCATCTTTCTCCTCTCTTCCCGTTCCACACTCCGCGGCGTGCACCTCCATCCCTCCGTCTGGCAGGAGAAGGCGCGAGGACGGTCCGCCAGTTTTCAGTCTCCGACGATTGTGTGTTGGATCGTTCCGTGCATTGTTACAATGTTGCTTTTCTTGCTGATTTATTACATTACCAATTTTTCAAATGTTGATTTTCTCCCTGTGCTTAAAAATCATTAAAAAACCGGCCTGATTATGCGGCGTATGGTACGCCGCGGGTTGGCTAGTTGTTAATAATGAAGAGAACTTTCCATTTAGGTCACATACTGTCAGGTGTAATGATCAGCGCTTGGTTTCTGTTAGATTGTGTAGCCCTTTCATAAGTAGCCATCAGGATACAAAAACCTAATGGGAGTATTGGTTCCTGGCTTTTGTTTGGCTATTCTGAATTGTAGCCCTTTCAGAGGAAGCAATCTGAAGACTGATCAACACTGTCAGGGATACATCATGAGTGGACTGGCTTCTAGCTCCTGGTAATGTATTGATGTTAAGGTAGCTAGCCTTGGCTGTTGTTGATATTTTTGCTTTTTATTTGAACTTATCTGTTCTTAGTGAATGTTAATAGTTTAGGCATTTCCAGCATTAACTTGTCCACCAATATAAAAAGAACCCCAGAGTTGAAAATGCCTTTTGTGGACACCTTTACACCAAAAAACACTCAGTCTAATATTTTAATCATAATTTAATCAAACAACTTCATTTAAAAGAACTTAATATGAAACAGTAGTAGCAACACTTTATCAACCAAGCTATGTCTGTTGGCAACGATCAACAGCTTACTTCTAGCTGGCCATTCCTTCTAAACCCAGTGTCACTTCTTGGGCAAGCTGTCCCCCTCACAGTATAGGGATTTTGTATGCCTGACAGCTGACCCAGTAAGATGCATACAGCTCTCAGGTCCCCACATGTGAACCATGAGCTCATTGCAGTTAATTTTCTTATTGATGATCTAAGCTTTAAACAGATTTTTGTGTTAGAAAATACTACATTTAAACAAATTATCATTAAAATAAAAATACTGATATTATAGTGCAAAAACAAAAAAAATGGAATAAACAGCTAAAAAATGTTAAATAATGGAGAAAAATGTTTTTCTCACTTTTGAATTAAGCTCCAAAATATATATTAAAATGACATAAAATAAAAGATTTTTTCAATGAATACCTATGAATAGTAAGGCTGCCACCCAGGTCTAAGATATTTTTCCATTACAAACAGAAATTGGAGCCTTCAACTTCATAGACAGTGGTGTCCAATCCTGAGAAAAGGTATTTAAGGTGGTCAATTGCAAGTTGTGCTTCCCTTTGACTCTTCTCTGAAGAGTGACATCATGGGATCCTCAAAGCATCTCTCAAAAGATCTTAAAACAAAGATTGTTAAGTATCATGGTTTAGGGGAATGCTACAAAAAGCTGTCTCAGAGGTTTAAACTGTCAGTTTCAACTGTAAGGAATGTAATCAGGAAATGGAAGGCCACAGGCACTGGCAGACCAAGAAAAATACAGGAGCGTCATATGAGCAAGATTGTGAGAATGGTTACAGGCAACCCACAGATCACCTCCAAAGACCTGCAAGAACATCTTGCTGCACATGGTGTATCTGTACATCGTTCTACAATTCAGAGCAATTGGACAAAGAACATCTGTATGACAGGGTGATGAGAAAGAGGCAATTTCTGCACTCACACCACAAACAGAGTCGCTTGTTGTATGCAAATGCTCATTTAGACAAACAAGACTCATTTTGGAACAAAGTGCTTTGGACTGATGAGAGAAAAATTGAGTTATCTGGTCATAACAAAAACCACTTTGCATGGCAGAAGAACAACACCGCATTTCAAGAAAAACACCTGCTACCTACTGTCAAATTTGGTGGAGGTTCCATCATGCTGTGAGACTGTGTGGCTTGTTCAGGGACTGGGGCCCTTGTTAATGTTGAGGGTCAAATGAATTCAACCCAATATCAACAAATTCTTCAGGATAATGTTCAAAAAAAAAATTCAAGCATCAGTCACAAAGTTGAAGTTACACAGGGGTTGGATATTCCAACAAGACAATGACCCAAAACACAGTTCGAAATCTACAAAAGCATTTATGCAGAGGGAGAAGTACAATGTTCTAGAATGGCCGTCACAGTCCTCTGACTTGAATATCATCGAAAATCTATGGGATGATTTGAAGCAGGCTGTCCATGCTCAGCAGCCATCAAATTTAACTGAACTGGAGAGATTTTGTATGGAAGAATGGTCAAAAATACCTCCATCCAGAATCCAGACACTCCTCAAAGGCGATAGGAGGTTTCTAGAGGCTGTTATATTTGCAAAAGGAGGCTCAACTAAGTATTGATGTAATATCTCTGTTGGGGTGCCCAAATTTATGCACCGGTCTAATTTTGTTATGATGCATATTGCATATTTTCTGTTAATCCAATAAACTTAATGTCACTGCTGAAATACTACTGTTTCCATAAGGCTTGTCATACATTAAAAGGAAGTTGCTACTTTGAAAGCTCAGCCAATGATAAACAAAAATCCAAAGAATTGAGGGGTTCCCAAATTTTTTCATATGCCTATATTAATATACAAACACCTAGTGTACAAATGAGAGACACGAAAGTTCATATTTACAATATGCCAGTAACAAACAAAATAAATATACACAGACTGATGTAAGTGATTCTCCTCAGTTCAGATAATAACAAAACTGGTAATGAACAATTATGGGAACACCAAACGGGAACTGATTGTGAAGATGGGCTGTCTCATAATGAAACACAATTTATTCCTACTTCTGTCTGGGTAACTGTGGCTGTATGGAGTAATAAACATTGACTGAACTTCAAACAAACTGTTGAAACTGCTCTAAAATTAAGTGTAAAATCTTCCATTGAATAGACCCCCTTACTGAAATTATAAGTCATTAAATAGGAAAAATGCTGGACTTATTCTTTAACTGCTGCCTTTCTCTTGCAGTCACTCCTCTTTCTTTCCCTCTCATTACTGGTATATTTCTTGACCCTAAACCATCTGTTTCTACAGCAGACCCATTTGACCAGTGGTTCTCAACCTTTATTCCTTCAAGGCAGTGTACCTTGAGAATATGCGAGGGCCCTTCTACACAGGCCATGGTATCTAACCTCTTGTAACTTTCCTGCAGCCTTTGACAAAGGTGATCGTTTTCAACCTTACATTTATTAACAAAAAGATATTTACTGATGGTGCTATTACACTGCATGTGCATTATTAAAGCATAATACAAAATTAAGAGGCCATTTCATGAACAACCTATATTTTATATTAAACAAAAGTTATTTTTTACTAGTATCTGAACTTTCTAATCATTACATAATCCAAATAGGCATTTTTAGGGATAAGAATTTGTCACTCTCTGCAGATGTTTGATAACTAAAAAAGCTACTCACTTGGTTTAAGTATTATTTTTTAAATCAAGTTATTAATTCTGACATCTAAAAAATCAATAGTAATTTTTAAAATGAAAAATTGGTTGTGTCAGACTTTTTTTTTTAGAATTTAATTACATAAACTACTTGGTTATCCTCTGGATTCAGCACTGGAACATTTCCATCAATGATATTCACATTTAACAGGAGTAAAAATGTAAATATGTTTTCTCTCCCAAACAACAATCAAGTCAGCAGAAAAGATTGTGTGAGGTGGTGGCAGCAGTCCAGAACACTGCAGATGGTGTGACCAGCCTTGGGACCTGCATAGCTTTGTATGAAGTCAACCTACCTCCTCCTTCATGAGATGTCACATCTTTGGCATCATGCTGAAATACAGAAGTGTTTTACGACCGTGTGACATATCACATTCTTTTCACTTTGTGGTGTTTGATCATTACCCTACAGCCCATTCTCATTCTAACTTCAGATTAGTAGCTGTGGTGCACTGTGCTACACAGACAAATGCAAGCGGCAACTAAACCTTGAATAGCTGTGCATATCTGGAGAGTCTATCTAAATTCTATGTGGACATGAGACATTAAAGAGACATTTTAATTCCACATTTTAATGTAATTTCGATAAACTATATATGGAAGTAATCTCTATATGAAACACACTTTAAAGGGGGTCTTTCAGAAAACCAACAGTCATTATGCTCTTTATATAACATGTTTTGAATATTAATGAGGTGGTATGCTTTTAACTAGATAAGTTTGACAGACATGCTGAAGCTCCGTTTGTATGAAGTAATTACAAAGTTAACTGTTGCCTCTCATCCTGGCACTCCATTTAAAATTTTGAAATTCTCAATGCTCACATGAAAATCAATCAAACATTAAAATCGTGTATTGCTCCAAGCACATTGTCTCAAAGTACTTCATACAACATGCAGCAAAACAATTCAAAGCAACAAAATAATAAATACAGGTGTTTTGAGAATTGATACCTTCATCTGCTTTAGAGATACTAGTACCCTAGAAAGTCACACTGTAGCCATTTCTTTTATTCTGAATGCATATGCAAATAACTTCACAATGTATTAAAAAGGTTTAAGAATAGTCCCAATAAAAACATCTATTAATGGTACAAGGTTGAAATAATGAAGAGAAAAAAAAAAACTCTGGAAGCTTTAATTTAGTTAGTCCCTCAGTTTTTAGAATATATTTTGTAAGATATATATATATTTTTTCCTTTTCTTTTTTCTTTTTTAAAAGTAGGGTTAACACAATGTAATGCAATGTTACAAGATAAGTTTAAAGTTATTCAGAAAGGTATTCACCCCAGAGGGATAGGAAATTATCATTAGTAGAGGACTATAGCACTGGGTTAGTTTGGGCTTAGGAGGTAGTAAGGTTTTTGCCTTAGTCTGGTTTATTTATTTATATGTTTGTTTTACTGCATACTAAGATATCATAAGGAAAATTTGCTTAAGAAACAGATGAATAAGTAGGGCTTTCTGGAGCAAAGAATCGATATACAGTAATATGAAAAAGTTTGTGAACCCCTCTTAATTCTTTGGATTTTTGTTTATCATTGGCTGAGCTTTCAAAGTAGCAACTTCCTTTTAATATATGACATGCCTTATGGAAACAGTAGTATTTCAGCAGTAACAATAAGTTTATTGGATTAGCAGAAAATATGCAATATGCATCATAACAAAATTAGACAGGTGCATAAATTTGGGCACCCCAACAGAGATATTACATCAATACTTAGTTGAGCCTCCTTTTGCAAATACAGTCAATTCCGGTTAATTGGACCAGCCGCTTATTTGGACCGAATCCTAAAAACCGAAACAGATCATATTACATAAGCCTAATATTGTTCGCTTATTTGGACCAAAATTCTGTTTAATTGGACCAAAGAACGTGACAGAGAATAAGAAAAAGAAGCCACAAGTCGCCCGCGGAAAGCGGATGTAAAGCGGGTCAGCGACATCGGGAGGATCCCTGGGCTCCCCAGGAGAATTTATGCTTTTATCAAAGGTCAGGAAGTCGGAAAATTTGTACCATGTGCAAACCAATGGAGGTGAACATGCCTGCCCTTTCTTTCCTAAAACGGACCGCCCAGTAGTCGGCGACATGAAGTCGAGCGTAAACAAGAGTGTCCGTGCAAGGAATTCCTTCCTGTCAATCAGGATTAAAGTTTACGCGAGAAAGTTTTTGCTTCAAAAAAGTCAAACTGGACGCTTTGAATGCCGAGCATTTTGTTGCTCTCCTGACCTCCACATCTTGACCCGGAAACACCAAGATTTCATCAGAACTCTTTTAGTCTGTGAACTGTGTGTATCTTGTCTCCCCTGCCAAAATGCCACAGCGGGACTTGACGTTAGCTGAAAAAATTGATTTCCTGGATCAGATCAGGCAACAACCACCAAACACTAGTCAGCGTCGTTGGTTGAAATTACCGGCTTGGCAAAGACTACAATTTTGCGCTTGTTAAAACAAGAGAATGAGCTGCGAGAAGAATGGGCACAATGTGAAAGACGACGAGGAACTTCTCAAAAACGGAAGCGTGAAGGCAAGGATCCAGATGTCGATGAGGCCCTTAATGAATGGTTTGCCATTGTTACTGGACGATGTGTGCGAGTAAGCGGCCCAATGTTAAAGTGCAAAGCAGAAGAACTCGCTAAAAAGCTTTGACACAATGATTTCAAAGCTACAGATGTTTGGTTGTCTCGATGGAAATCTAGACATGACATAAAATTTAAGAAAGCACATGGCGAGAAAGAAAGTGCTGATGGTGCAGGTGCTGAAAAATGGAAATCAACAAAACTTCCTGAGATTCATGAAAAATTCCAAGCAGATGATTTCTACAATGCCAATGAAACTGGGCTGTATTATCGTGCCACACTGGACGGCTCCTTAAGTTACAATCATGTTGCACTGTCTGGCTCCAAAAAAGCGATGGATCGCGTTACTGTCTTGTGCTGCTCAAACATGTCAGGAACGGACAAGAGGAAGCTGTTGGTTTATAGGAAAAAGCGCCAAGCCTCGCTGCTTTAAGGGACTTAAAATGGACAGCTTACCAGTTGTGTATCGTGTGAATAGAAATGCATGGATGACCTCTGAACTTTTTAAAGAATGGCTGAAGGATTGGAACAGAGAGCTACAACGCCAGTTGAGAAAAGTGTTGCTCCTTCTCAAAAATTGTGCTGCGCATCCTCGTTTAGATTGCTTGAAGAACATCCAACTGGAATTTCTACCTCCCAGGACCACAGCTTTGGTGCAGTCAATGGACATGGGCATCATCAAAAATTTGAAGATCTTTTATCGTGCAAGGTTGGTTAATTACGTCCTTCAAGCAATTGAAGAAAATTTACTGACCTCATCGTCAACAGCAACAGAAGTCAGTGCGAAGGTCAACATCTTACAAGCAGTTACATTTGTGGCTGATAGCTGGAAAAAAATCAGCAGTGAGACAATTCAGAACTGTTTTTCTTACAGTGGCTTTAGACATTTGGTCTTGCAGATGGATGTGGACATGCCGATTGAGAGTGAAAAGAATGATGAAAATGTGGAACTTCAACAGGTCGAAAATTACGAAGAATTTTTATCTATCGACAACGAGCTTCACTGCTACGACAAAAATGAAGATTACGATGCTTCAATTGTTGCTCGAATTGCAGCGAAACACATGACAGCATCGGAAGACCAGGAAAGTGATGATGATGACCTTAATGAGTTATTGCAAGTGACAACACAGGATGCCAGGAAATGCATTGAAACTTTGCACTGCTATTTCATGCAGGAGGGAAATGAAGGCAGTCCTATTGATGCGTTAGATGTTTGTGGTGATTTTGTTCAAGTGCAGTGCATCAACAGAATGTGTCAGATCACACTATACAAGTTCTTCAAATGTTGAATGGAATTTGGTAATGTAACCTTTTTTTATTGTGCTTTGCATGCTGAGTGTCGTATAGATCGTTTCGATGAATTTGTAGATTTCTTTTTCAATAAACAAAGTTGTAAGCAACCGTACATGTACGTAGTTCTTGTTTGTACGTTCGCCATACGCGTGTGCAGCACAATAAAAGTCATTATGACTTTTTAATATGTTACTTATAGCACGTCCCATCTTGGTTGCACATGTATAGGGCATGTTTGTGTAATCAGACCAGCCGGTTATTAGGACCAAAATGATCGCGTCCCGATGTGGTTCAATTAACAGGAATCGACTGTATAACAGGCTCTAGATGCCTCCTATAGCCATTGATGAGTGTTTGGATTCTGGATGGAGGTATTTCTGACCATTCTTCTGTACAAAATCTCTCCAGTTCAGTTAAATTTGATGGCTGCTGAGCATGGACAGCCTGCTTCAAATCATCCCATAAATTTTCAATGATATTCAAGTCAGAGGACTGTGACGGCCATTCTAGAACATTGTACTTCTCCCTCTGCATGAATGATTTTGTAGATTTCGAACTGTTTTGGGTCATTGTCTTGTTGGAATATCCAACACCTGCGTAACTTCAACTTTGTGACTGATGCTTGAACATTATCCTGAAGAATTTGTTGATATTGGGTTGAATTTATCCGACCATCGACTTTAAAAGGACCCCAGTCCCTGAACTAGCCACACAGCATGATGGAACCTCCACCAAATTTGGCAGTAGGTAGCAGGTGTTTTTCTTGGAATGCGGTGTTCTTCCGCCAT
The DNA here is from genome assembly GCF_016835505.1 of Polypterus senegalus. Taxonomy (NCBI): domain Eukaryota; kingdom Metazoa; phylum Chordata; class Cladistia; order Polypteriformes; family Polypteridae; genus Polypterus; species Polypterus senegalus. The sequence goes on from NC_053169.1 coordinate 58,275,811, forward strand.
GCAAAGCGCTTTTTGTTATGACCAGATAACTCAATTTTTGTCTCGTTAGTCCAAAGCACTTCGTTCCAAAATTAATCTGGCTTGTCTAAATGAGCATTTGCATACAACAAGCGACTCTGTTTGTGGTGTGAGTGCAGAAATGGCTGCTTTCTCATCACCCTGTCATGCAGATGTTCTTTGTGCAAATTACTCTGAATTGTAGAACGATGTACAGATACACCATGTGCAGCAAGATGTTCTTGCAGGTCTTTGGAGGTGATCTGTGGGTTGTCTGTAACCATTATCACAATCCTGCGCATATGCCGCTCCTGTATTTTTCTTGGCCTGACAGACCTGAGTTTAACAGCAACTGTGCCTGTGGCCTTCCATTTCCTGATTACATTCCTTACAGTTGAAACTGACAGTTTAAACCTCTGAGATAGCTTTTTGTAGCATTCCCCTAAACCATGATACTTAACAATCTTTGTTTTCAGATCTTTTGAGAGTTGCTTTGAGGATCCCATGCTGTCACTCTTCAAAGAGTCAAAGGGAAGCACAACTTGCAATTGACCACTTTAAATACCTTTTCTCAGGATTGGACACCCCTGCCTATGAAGTTGAAGGCTTAATAAGCTAATCCAACTAATTTGGTGTTGCAAGTAATCAGTACTGAGCAGTTACATGCATTCAAATCAGCACAATTATAAGGATACCCAACTTTTTGTACAGCCAGTTTTTCACATTTGATTTAATTTCATACAACTAAATACTACTTCACTAAAAATCTTTATTTGGAAAACACCCCAGTACTCGGATGTTCCTATAAAATGAAAGACATACCACTGTTATCTTTTTTGTTTAAAGTAAAGAATTATGCAGGCTGAGAGGGGTTCCCAAACTTTTTGATATACCTGTACATACACTGCAAGTTTAATCTTTTGAGAGCAATGTGTTTCCAGTAGTGCAGGCATTTATAGAGCAGGGTGGTTTGAGAAAAATCACATTGAAAAAAAGATGCCGACAAATGTGTGTTGACCAAAGCACGTCATGACAAATGCATATGGTCATTTTGTAGGGCTCTGGCAGTGCTCAGCCTGTTCCTTCTTGCCTACTGATGGATTAAGAACTTTCTACTGCCCTGACCAGCTCTCCTAGAGTAACTGCCTGTCTCCTGGAATCTCCTCCATGCCCTTGAGACTGTGCTGGGAGACACAGCAAACCTTCTGGAAATGGCACATATTGATGTGCCATCCTGGAGAAGTTGGACTACCTGTGCAGCCTCTGTAGGAATGGAAAACTAGTGAAAAAACAGTCTGAAAAGATTAGGTGGGAATAATGTCAGTGGCCTCCACCTGTTAAACCGTTGCTTTTTTGAGGGTTGTCTCATTGTTGTAATTTCATTAACACCACAGCAGCTGAAACTGGTTAACAACCCCCTCTGCTACTTAACTGACCAGATCAATATCCCACATGTTTCATTGACTTGATGCTATACAGTACTCTGATTCAAAAGTATTTCTTAAATTTTTTTGAGCAGTATATTTATATATATATATATATATATATATATATATATATATATATATATATATATATATATATACATATATATATATATACACTCACCTAAAGGATTATTAGGAACCCCATACTAATACGGTGGTTGACCCCCTTTCGCCTTCAGAACTGCCTTAATTCTACGTGGCATTGATTCAACAGGGTGCTGAAAGCATTCTTTAGAAATGTTGGCCCATATTGATAGGATAGCATCTTGCAGTTGATGGAGATTTATGGGATACACATCCAGGGCACGAAGCTCCCGTTCCACCACATCCCAAAGATGCTCTATTGGGTTGAGATCTGGTGACTGTGGGGGCCATTTTAGTACAGTGAACTCATTGTCATGTTCAAGAAACCAATTTGAAATGATTCGAGCTTTGTGACATGGTGCATTATCCTGCTGGAAGTAGCCATCGGAGGATGGGTACATGGTGGTCATGAAGGTATGGACATGGTCAGAAACAATGCTCAGGTAGCCCGTGGCATTTAAACGATGCCCAATTGGCACTAAGGGGCCTAAAGTGTGCCAAGAAAACATCCCCCACACCATTACACCACCACCACCAGCCTGCACAGTGGTAACAAGGCATGATGGATCCATGTTCTCATTCTGTTTACGCCAAATTCTGACTCTACCATTTAATTGTCTGAACAGAAATCGAGACTCATCAGACCAGGCAAAATTTTTCCAGTCTTCAACTGTCCAATTTTGGTGAGCTTGCGCAAATTGTAGCCTCTTTTTCCTATTTGTAGTGGAGATGAGTGGTACCCGGTGGGGTCTTCTGCTGTTGTAGCCCATCCGCCTCAAGGTTGTGCTTGTTGTGGCTTCACAAATGCTTTGCTGCATACCTCGGTTGTAACGAGTGGTAATTTCAGTCAAAGTTGCTCTTCTATCAGCTTGAATCAGTCGGCCCATTCTCCTCTGACCTCTAGCATCAACAAGGCATTTTTACGCCCACAGGACTGCTGCATACTGGATGTTTTTCCCTTTTCACACCATTCTTTGTAAACCCTAGAAATGGTTGTGCATGAAAATCCCAGTAACTGAGCAGATTGTGAAATACTCAGACCGGCCCGTCTGGCACCAACAACCATGCCACGCTCAAAATTGCTTAAATCACCTTTCTTTCCCATTCTGACATTCAGTTTGGAGTTCAGGAGATTGTCTTGACCAGGACCACACCCTAAATGCATTGAAGCAACTGCCATGTGATTGGTTGATTAGATAATTGCATTAATGAGAAATTGAACAGGTGTTCCTAATAATCCTTTAGGTGAGTGTGTGTATATATATATATATATATATATATATATATATATATATATATATATATATATATATATATATATATATATTTTTTTTATTATTATTATTATTATATTTAAGAGAGAAGTATGGATTGCAGACTTGCACAAGAGGAGATGGCGAGTACAGTTTCCCAAACATATCTGCTTTATTGTTGTGAAGACTAGAACCTTCTCAAAGCATTTATTCAGGCAGGAGCTGTTACTCAGACACCCGCAGCATGCAAGCAGTGACAATGACGTCATCTTGCATTCACTCTCTTCTCAGATCAGAAGAACAGATAGCCTTCCTGAACATGCAAGGACACAGAAATTGCACTCACATCCCAGTCAGCAGCTGGCTTTAACTGTTCCTTGCAATAGCCAGCGGTCAACAGATGTGTTATGCAGTAAGTTTGTGAACTTACAGTTGCACTGGCAGCAGACAACTAGTCCCTGTCTGCATTATCAGAGTGTTGGCACACAGAGCAGTTGTGGGATTGTCGGCGTCTCAAAATTTTCACCATATATAAATATTTATATACATTGTATAATCTGCACACACATAGACATTAACAATGATTTATTATTTAGGGACACTCTACTAATAATGGGTAGGCCACCTGTTTATCTCAAAACCTCCTTAAAGAAATGCTGTCAACATGGATGCCATGATGAATTAAGATTCTGGTCCATGCTGACATAATTGTATCACGCAATTTCTGCAGATTTGTCAGTTGCATATTGCTGCAAATCTCCCATTCTTCCACATCCCAAAGGACATTAGAAGATGGGTAAATTGTGGACAATATGGGATGAATATTGTCAACAACATTAATCAAATTGGCTGTGGCACTAAAGCAGTGATTGATTAATATAAACGGCCCCAAAGTATGCCAAGAAAACATTACCTACACCATTAAACCACTTACAGTAGCTTGGACTGTTGATACAAGGAATGCTGGGTGCATGCAGTCATGCTGTTGATGCCAGATTTTGACCATGCTATTTGTGTGCCTCGGCAGATTAATCAGTGTTCAGCTGTCCAGCTTTGGTGAGAGTGTGTCTCTTGTAGCCTCAGCGTTTTGTTTCTGGCTGATTGGAGCAGATTCTGACGTGGTATTCTGCAGTTGTATCCAATCTCCCTCAAAATTCGACATATTGTACACTTTGAGATGCTTTTCTCCTCACCACAGTTGGACCACGTGGTTATCTGAGTTACCATAGCCTTTCTGTTTGCTTGAACCAGTCTGGCCATTGTCCTCTAACCTCTCTCATAAACAATGCATTTTTGTATGCAAAACTGCCACTTGCACCATTCTGTGTAAACATTAGAGACTATTCTGCTTGACAATCCTAGAAGATCAGCAACTGCAAGAATACCCAAACCAGCCTGTCTGCCTCCAACATTCATTGCTATTCTGGTGTTTGATGTGAATATTAACTGAAGGCCCTGACCTTTACCTGCATGATTTTATGCATTGCGCAGCTGTCACATAATTGGCCTATTAGGATTAGCAGGTGTACACGTATTTTTAATAATTTGGTCTGTGATTGTGAAAATATTTATGCAAAATATATGAAAAATCTTCCACAGAAGCAAAAGATGACTGGGCCCTTAATAGTGAGTTTAACTGGAATGAAAATACATGCATTTTTTTGTTAAGTGGTTAATTTTATAGGTTAACTTACTTTTAATAAAAGTGCAAGATTCAGTATTATTAATACTATTATTATGAGTTTTGCTTCATTAAAATCTGATTATGTGTGTGGTATTCTCTTAGTTGAGATCATGTTATAATTGCCACATCCTTTATTTCAGAGACTCCTTTTTTCTAAGAAAATTAATCTGTCTTCATGTTGCTTTGTCTTTGCAGTCAGTCTTCACCAGAATGGCTGTGATAAAAGCCTTGGAGAAGATAAAAGAAGAGGATTTCCGCAAGTATTTCTGATTTCAGATCTTTCGTTGATTTCTTAGTATGGTCCCCCGACAGTCCAGAAACAAGATGAGGAGGGTGGGGACTTCTTAGGGGAAAATATAGTTTTAGGGAAATAACAATTTAGGATTTAATTTCTATGTCATTACTGAAAATATAGTGGTATAAGATCAAATATAGTTGCTATGCATTATGAATAATATTTTAGGTTTTGGTTTCTTTAAAAAAAAAAATAATAGTAATTAAGGATATTGATGATACTGAGCAAGTTAAGAACGTCGATGAGTAATACTGTTTAGGATTATTAGTTTTAATAATACTATTATTTACATAAACTGTTTAAGCAAAAATAAAATTAGTCTGAAGGTGCTTAGAAGATCAGACTGACTTTGAATTATTATCTGTGTTTTTATTAAGCAGACAGGTATAGATTGTAATCCATTTCTATTTCTTAAACCATTTATTCTAGCACAGGGTTATTGGGAGCTGAGATTGTTTCAGCAGCATTGGGTTCACGGCAGAAATTCATCGAGGTTGAAATGCTAGTCATTTGTAGTGCACACAGACATGCAAAAACCTACATTCACTCACACTTGGTTGCTCTAGAGATGCCAGTGGAGGAAACCCACACAGATGCGGAAAGAATGTGCCTGGCAAACACTATAGCATGTATAGATATGTGTTCATAACATAGACATTTTAAATAGTTTATTTGTAGAATGTTCTTCTTCTGGGCAATTTAAAATGGTAAATTGAAGGAAAACACTGCATAAACTCTAAAAATGTGTTTTTTTTTGCAGTTGAACATGCAGTTTTTGCTATTGTTTGTTTTTCTCTTTAATTGTAATCATATTGCAGGTATAATTGGAGAAACTGTAAAGTAAAATGTTTACTTGAGATGTATATGCCCTTCCATGTGCAATTACAACAGCAGGTATAAAATGCATATTTTAACACGCTGAATCAAATAACTTATAATAGAAGTTCAAGCATACAAAAGTGTTTTTGTCAGGTATTGACAAGATAAGGACCAGGGGCCTCATGTATAAACGGTGCGTACGCCCGTTTCCACGCTCACATTGCGATGTATAAAAACTAAACTTGGCGTAAAACCACGCACATTTTCACGCCAGGTCAGTCCCTTGCGTACGCAAGTTCTCGGCTCGGTTTTGCCAACTGGCTGCATCCAGGCTTAAAGCAGTGCTACTGTTCCTGTGTGGGTTTCCCTTTATTTTTTAGATTCACATCCCTGATGCACCTTTAACAAATACACTGAAATTAACCGCATATCATTTATTAGTTTAAGGCATCTGATTGTAATCAACCCGTAACCATATAATGGTGCACGGAATGGCCAAACTATTCCAAATACTGTAGCTGCTTTAGCGTTGTTCCTCTCAGTGCAGCACACAGAATATTTAACCCACTGTATCTGAGTGTGGAATCACAGCTCTACAGCAGCTGATTGGAAAGCTCTACCCCAGATTGTGTCAAGAACGGGGAGAAATATCAGGATAGAGCTTCTAGCACACGCTGCCTCAGCTATGCGCACTATCTATTTGAACTTCACCTATTCAGCAAATGCTTCAGAGCCTTTCCTGTACGGATCTCACGGTTCAGAAACAGTTTCATCCCAAGAGCTATAAATGTACTCAATCAGTCCATCAAGTGCTCCTGGTACAACTGTTTGTACTTATAACTATAATTGCCTCATTGTAAACTTGCATTACAGTTGTAATATTACACAACCTGTGCCACTTATGCTTTCATATTGTATATTTTATTACTGTTTTTTATCCTGTTATTATTATTGTTATTGTTGTTGTTGTTGTTATTTTAACATTTTATAGGAGAATAAGTTTAAGGAGGATTTGCATATTGAATCTCATTGTACCACACAATAACAATAAAGGAATTCAATTCGATTGAGAGCGCGTATTTACAGATGATGACGACTGGGTTCTAAGTAGATTTAGATTTCCAGGCGCTATCTTCGTGGAGCTCTTGATATCATTTTAAAGATGAAATGGATTAAAGTATATATATTACATTATACAGACATTTTAAAATTCATTTAAATAATATATATTGTGAATGATTAAATATGAGAGGACTCGGTGGGCAGCAGTAGCAATGAGCTGACGCCCAGTTCAGGTATTGTTCCTGCCTCACGCTATATGCTTGCTAGGGCTGGCGTGACACTGGATGGATAGATGGATGGAATAATTAAACATGTACTATGAAGATATTTCAATGTTCCTTAAAAGTTTTGAAGAATCGGTGTTCTAAGCTTACAGATGGCTTGACATTTACTAAAGAGCTGATTGTCTGGCAATTGGTTATTTGGAGAAAAAAAAGGAAGGACAGGAATCAGGGGTTAGTACGTTTGAAAGAGACAGTACTGCTGCAATAAATTATTGTATTGAGGGTCGTGCATGGGGCAGCAAGCATCTTGCGGGAGGCAGGAACAATCTCTGGAAGGGGCACCAGCTTGTTGCTACCAATGCGCCAACGTGCCTCAATGTTTTATACAGGCTTTCATTTCTATCATCATGAAAATTATATCAAGTATTCATCTTAGTATTTAAATTGTTCAGGGAGCTGTAATATCATGAATGTAATGTAGTCTGTATCCTGTCAGCGTAAGAGAAAGCCCGTTTAAGAAGAACGTAACGATTCACACATGTAAGAGTACATCGAATACGAAGCATTTAACCTGCTACCTTGGTTACGATGGGATTTGAGAAACTATTAAATTAAGTGATTTTAAGATGAGGTTTATATTATTGTCAACATTTTACAATTGTGGAAAAGCATCCAAGCAATAAGTGCACTACTTTATAACTTGAATGTCCCTCTTTCTTCTCTTAGGCAATATTCTTGTCCTCCTCGATTGCCAGTTTCAAAATGCCTTGTTGAGGACATTCAGTGCCTTCATGCTCCAGTCTATGTGGCTGGTAAGTGCCTCAAGCAGTTTGCTTTTGCCCTGTGTTGTCTTAAAAATGTTGAAAATCAACCAGTCTTAATTTAAGATGAAATGTGAGGTTGGAATTTAATTTTTGTATTAATTTTGGTGTTACACCTGTTGGATAAACATTATAATTAGATGGTATTTGAAATTAAAAGTAACTTGGTTTATAGACGATGATTTACCTCTACTTAATCCAGACATTTTTGTCAGTTTTTTGCAATATAAGTTAAGTCTTAGAGCAGAACAAAGTTCATCCTGAATGTAGTTAATAATAAAATGTTAATTATGTTTATATAGCATCTTTCTAACCTAGTATTTTATATCCTAGCTATTAGATGGTGAAGGGAATGGAGATTGTTAGCCAGAATGGGACTGGGGATGATTAGGGGACAAGAATGACCAGGCCAGATGGGCAGTTTAGCCAGGATATTGGGAAACACCTTACTCTTTTTGAGAGATGTCCAGGGATCTTTTATGATCCCCGAGAGTTGGAACTTCACTTTTATTTCTCATCTGAAGCATGGTGGCAATTTTTCTCCATGTCTCCAGTCCAATGGTTCTTCCATTAAGGGGTCCAGTCCAGGCAAGTAGTTTGTCTCCATTCTGGAATAATTTATAGTTTGCTTATGGTTCAGATAGGAAAAAAGGCATGTTGTTCCCCTTTTGTTCCCTTTTGAGTCATTTGTAGTTTCTTTTTAAAGTCATATTTCAGTTCTGTCCACTCAGGGGCCTCACATAGCTCCATACTATAGACACAATTGCATAGCCATAGTCCTGGGCTCAGAACTCAATCTTTTATTTAACAGAATATCTTTGACAGGTTTTGGTCTTGCCAATACAAGTTAGCACAGCACAGCAATATAACTCTCTCTCTCCTCCCTTCTCTATTCTTCCTATGCAAGTGTTGCCCAGGTCCTGTCCTGACTGACTATCTGCAGAGGGTCGTACAGGTCCTCTTATGCAAGATTTGGGGTAATTCCTGTACTGGTCCGTTGCACTTCTGAGTCAGGTGAAAGCCCCACAAAGGTGGCATAAATCACTTCAGCACCCTCTGGTGGCACCCTCTGAATGCAACAGGGCTGCCCTGTGGGACTACAATTCCTAGCATGTTGTGCTAGTGTCCATACAGGTACCATAGCCCAGGGAGTCTACCATGTAGTATCTTGAGGAGGCAAATAATCAAAATAGGTTGCCTCCCTTTACCCTTCCATTATACTGGCTTCCCTGCCGGGTAAGGATCTCTGCTCAAGCTCCTCTGGGACACCAACATGTCCGCTATGGTTTTGGCACCTTTTTCCAGTCTTCTAGTTGCAGCAGGGAACACCGTGCCTTTCCTCATGTCTAATTATGGGATTGTACTCCTGGCCACGTAAGGAACCTTGAACCATCCCGGCTGGGATGCCAAACCATGCTTGTTGTCCTTTACACCATCTGTTCTGCATCCATCCATGTCCAGTTCACTGTTGCAAGAAGTTGAAGGTTATCCTGGCAGAAACAGCCACAAATTGGGTCTCCAGCTTGGATAGAATGCTGGTCTATAGGTTAAGGTTTTGAACTTTAAACCCTGAGGTTGTGGGTTCAAATCCTGCTATTGACACTGTGTGACCATTAGCAAGTCACTTGACCTGCCTGTGCTCCAATTGGAAAACCAAATAGAAAAGTAACCAATTGTATTATAAATGTTGTAAGTCGCCTTGGATAAAGGTGTCAGCCAAAAAAGGAAATGTAAATGTACTTATAATCAAAGCAAAAGTATTGCTGGCAGCTAAAGTAAGTCATAAAACAAGTGTGCTAAGAAGGTTCAAAGGTCTTTGATTTCTGTGTTGTATCAGTTTGTCATTGTTTAAAGAATAATCTATCCTTTGGTTCAGTAGGCAGAACCAGACTAGCAAATATCAAAATTGTTTGAAATGAATATCACTTATTGATATTTTTTTGCTACATTATATTATGAAATGCAGAAACTGTCAATATACTAAGTACATTTTAAGTAATCATTTAATTTGTTTGAATGCATCATGTGTAATTTTTTTTCCACTTGTTTATGTATCTAAACAGTATACTAAAATAAGATCTGACTAATTGTTTTAAAAACTATAAAACTTTTATAATACAGAATGCATACATTGATGATGATGATGATAGTAATAATTCATTACATTTATATAGCGCTTTTCAAGGTAATGAAAGTGCCAAACACAGTGAGTGGGGAGCCACTTCCACCACCAACCTTGGTTACCTAAGCAAAGAAGAAGTTAAGGTTAGCTTTTAGACATAAAAGATCTTTTGCCAAAGATTCAAGTGTCTGTTTACATCCATCCATCCATTCTCTAACCCGCTGAATCCGAACACAGGGTCACGGGGGGTCTGCTGGAGCCAATCCCAGCCAACACAGGGCACAAGGCAGGAACCAATCCCGGGCAGGGTGCCAATTCACCGCAGGACACACACAAACACACCCACACACCAAGCACACACTAGGGCCAATTTAGAATCGCCAATCCACCTAACTGCCATGTCTTTGGACTGTGGGAGGAAACCGGAGCCCCCGGAGGAAACCCACGCAGACACGAGGAGAACATGCAAACTCCACGCAGAGAGGACCTGGGAAGCAAACCCAGATCTCCTAACTGCGAGGCAGCAGTGCTACCACTGCGCCACCGTGCCGCCCTGTCTGTTTACATTTCTTTGTAAAGTTTCAGAAGGTGAAAATGATCATTTCAGTAAAACCCAGCTGTTGTGTTTTTTAAAAGATTAAAAAAAACATATCTGGTAATACTTTTGATGCCATTTGGCATCTTCATGCATGGCCCTTGGGTCTTATAAGTAACAATTCACTGCAGTAAATTTAGCCATTCTTTGTTTTTTTAATGTGTTGCACTAATGTGAGTTTTTTATGCCTATAGGGAGATATAATAAATATTCAAGAACTTTACCACAGACTCCTTGGGTAATAGATGGTGAGAGAAAAATGGAATCATCAGTAGAAGAGCTAATTTCAGAGCATTTGTTAGCCACTTTTAAAGCTGATGGTATGTGCTATCAATAAAAGTTTTTTTTTCTTTTCATTTCAGTCAACTGCAACATATTCACTTATTTAGGAAGAAAATACAATTGCACTCAGTCATTTTCTAAACCACTTAGTCCTGACCAGGATTGCAGGGTGTACTAGACATAGGGCACAAGGCAGGAACAAATTCTGGACAGGGCACCTGGCCATTGTAGGGTCAGCACACTAGGGCCAATTTAGTATCACCAATACACCAACTTGTATGTCCTTGGTCTGTGGGAGGAAACTCGTGCACCCGGAGGAAACTCGCGCTGAAACCTGGGAGAACGTGCAAACTCCATGCAGGGAGGACCTGAGATGCAAACCCAGGTGTATTCAAAAAGTGTTTATTTTATATAAAAAAAAAAAAACAAACAAACATGTATTTTGCTCTTAATTGTATAACAAAGTTCCTGGTCATTCATCTTGCCTGACTTGTTGATATTCTTGCATTCCACTTTCCTTAGCATAGACAGGATGTCTACTCAAATGCCATTCCTGGACATGCCTAAATAATTCAGAATCACTAATTAACACACAGATAGAGAAGACAGCAGAATGCATTAATGTTTGGAAATGTTCTAGAATAAAGAGCATTTTAAGAAGTGTTTATCAACACGCCAGTAAGAATTCAGTGATTCCCTTGTATTGAATGTGGCAACTAGCCTTACAGGGTGGACCATAGCAGTTTGAAGACTACAGTCAGTCTATTTATAAAATTTAATCTAGCAGGGATTTTCTGGTCTTCAGTGAATCCCAATAAAGTTTGTTGCCCAAAGTTAAACACAACTTAGTGGTGTTTTAGTTTGTATATATAATAGCTTTTTATTGATAGCAGTCACTCATAATGTTCAATTTACACAAGATGACTTATGTTTTAGTGTTAGCTTTGAACTTATTTTCTTTTAAATTTTGATACAATTACATTACACATTACAATAGGAGCGTTTTTCTGTTTTTAACACGTTTGTTTTTTTTTATAATTTATTTAGCATGTAATTAATATTTAAATCTTGCATTTGATTTCACCCGATAATTGCAAATAATAGGTAATGAAATACAGTTTTTTAAATATAGTATAATATGTATTGTGCCATTTTGATATTTTATATGTATAGAATGCTGCATTTCCATTATTAAAACATTTTTTTCTTTTATTTTTTCATTAGGTTTTAATTTTTCATCATCAGGAAGGGAAGATGTTGATGTGAGGACTTTAGGGAATGGTAATTGTTTTATATCAGTTAGAAATGTTGTGGCTTCAAATAGACCACAAAGCTGTGCAATGCACATTTTTTCTGCTGTGTCACTATGAGAATCTCTTGTCTATATAGCTAATCTATATTATGGGAATGGACACTTCCCTGTGCTTGCGGTGGCCATGCAAGCATGTGTTTCTGGAAACTGAGTGTTATTCAATTAGACTTTAAGCCATTTTGTAACTGCACTCACAACATTTCAGTGTTAGCTTTGGTTCTTCTAGGATATCTGTAAAACATGTAAACTTATTTATTTTTTTTATAATTTTATTGGAGGGAAATAACATTCCATACAATCAAGTGAAATGTATACAGCAAAGAAAAAGAAAAATAATGCAGTCAAGTCAAACTTAACAAAACAGAATTCAATCCCTATCTTAGAGAAAGAGAGGAGAGACAACCGCATGGGAAAATTAAAAAAAAAGAAAAAAAAAAACAACAGAGAAGGGAGAATATCCTTTTCTCCAATATACATCCTTATTCTAATATTTTATTAATTAGATCTTGCCATAGTTTAAAAAAGTTTTGAACAAATCTTCTAAGCAACAAGTAGATGTGGTCCAAGTTCAAATAGTATAGAACACCACTTATCCACTGACTTATAAAAGGTGGCTAGAAGTATATAATGATAGTATGTCATAAAGACGATGTGCAGCATTGTTCATAATGACACCCAGATTTTTCTAATCTATACTAATAAAAGACAAAGCCCTCACTGACTGACTGACTGACTGACTCACTCACTCACTCACTCACTGACTCATCACTAATTCTCCAACTTCCCGTGTAGGTAGAAGGCTGAAATTTGGCAGGCTCATTCCTTACAGCTTACTTGGAAAAGTTGGGCAGGTTTCATTTCGAAATTCTACACGTAATGGTCATAACTGGAAGCTATTTTTCTACATATACTGTAATAGAGTTGAGCTCGAAAGCCGTGGGGGCGGAGTTTCGTGTGACATCATCACGCCTCCCACGTAATCACGTGAACTGACTGTCAACGCAGTACGTAGAAAACCAGGAAGTGCTCCAAAAACCGCTGAAGAAAACATGCATTATATAATTCAGAAGGCAGCGAAACAATAAGAAGCGAGCGAGTGACCTATACAACCATATTCATGAGTGCTGCTTCTTCGGAAACAAAGCACGGTGTAAACCTAAACTTTAAATTAAGTTCATAGACAGGCTGCCGTATATATATATAAAGTTTTGACTTTATATATTCAGAAAAAAGTTATGATTTTATGTATACCGACGCTGACTTTATATATTCAAGTTTTGACTTTATATATTCTGACGCCGACTTTATATATTCACAAAATCAATTTATTTGCCTGTTTGGCACCCCATAGTATATATGTGTGTGTGTATATATGTACACATGTATGTATGTGTATATATACACTGTGTGCACAATTATTAGGCAAGTGAGTATTTTGACCATATCATCATTTTTAATGCGTATATTCCAACTCCAAGCTGTATTAACTTGAATGCTTATTGGATTTAAGCACGTCAGGTGATGTGTATTTGTGTAATGAGGGAGGGTGTGGCCTAAGGAGATCAACACCCTATATCAAGGTATGCAGAATTATTAGGCAGCTAGTTTTCCTCAGGCAAAATGGGCCAAAAAGAGATTTAACTGACTCTGAAAAGTCAAAAATTGTAAAAAGTCTTTCAGAGGGATGCAGCACTTTTGGAATTGCTAAGATATTGGTGTGTGATCACAGAACCATCAAACATTTTGTTGCAAATAGTCAACAGGGTCGCAAGAAACGTGTTGAGAACAAAAGACGCAAATTAGCTGCCAAAGATTTGAGAAGAATCAAACGTGAAGCTACCAGGAACCCATTATCCTCCAGTACTTTCATATTCCAGAGCTGCAACCTACCTGGAGTGCCCAGAAGTACAAGGTGTTCAGTGCTCAAAGACATGGCCAAGGTAAGGAGGGCTGAAACCCAACCACCACTGAACAAGAAACATAAGTTGAAACGTCAAAACTGGGCCAAGAAATATCTGAAGACAGATTTTTTCAAAGGTTTTATGGACCGATGAGATGAGAGTGACTCTTGATGGACCAGATGGATGGACCTGTGGATCAGTAATGGCACAGAGCTCCACTCCAACGTGGAGGTGGGGTACTGGTATGAGCTGGTATTTTTAAAGATGAGCTAGTTGGACCTTTTGCATTGAAGATGAACTCAAAATCAACTCCCAAACCTACTGCCAGTTTTTCAAGACACTTTCTTCAAACAGTGATACAGGAAAAGACCATGATTTTTATGCAGGCCAATGCTCCATCACTTGCATCGAAGTTCTCCACTGCGTGGCCAGCCAGTAAAGGCCTTAAAGATGAAGGAATAATGACATGGCCCCTTCCTCATCTGACCTAAACCCTATCGAGAACTTGTGGGCACTTCTTAAACGCTAGATTTACGGGGGAGAAAAACAATACACCTCTCTGAAGAGTGTCTGGGAGGCTGTAGTCACTGCTCCACAAAAAGCTGATCGTCAACAGATCAAGAAACTGACAGACTCCATGAATGGAAAGGCTTATGACTGTTATTGGAAAGAAGGGTGGCTATATTGGTCATTGATTGATTGATTGATTTTTTTGTTAAATGTCAGAGATGTTTATTTGTAAATTTTGAGGTGTTTGTTTATTATTCTCACTATAACAGATGAAAATAAACAAGTGAGATGGGAAAATTTTCATTTTTCCTTTAGTTGCATAATAAATCTGCACACTAATAGTTGCCTAATAATTGTGCGCACATATGTATTCCCCTGATGATGTTCACACTCACATTTCCGTTGTGAAACATTCAGGTTTCAGGTTTATTAACATTTTGGATTGACTGATAGCACTGTGTTTGTTCCATATTAAAATTAATCCTCAAAAATACAACTTGCCTAATAATTGTGCACACAGTGTATATATATATATATATATATATTGCCAGCAACACTCATGACAATGACAAAACAATTACATTCTCAATCATGTTACGTTATTATTAAAATGTTTTCTTTTCTTTTTACTTCTCCGCTGCCAAGCGTGGGTATTTTGCTGTATATATATATAGATATATATATAGATAGATAGATATAGATATATAGATATGACAACAACACTCATATCAAAGACAAAACAATTACATTAACAATCATGTTACGTTATTTTTAAAATTTTTCCTTTTCTTTTTCATAACTTCTTTAACACACTACTTCTCCGCTGCGAAGTGCGGGTATTCTGCTAGTACTCAATAAAACTGAATAAAAAAAATCAAGTGACGGTGAGATACGAATAAGGAAGATCCACCAGCGTTTATACATTATACAGTTTATGCCAACATTTTGTCATTTACTACTAGAATATGAAAAACGTTTCTGTTTTAACAATATGTTTACACAGATTATTGTAGAAACTGAACACACATGAAATGCATGTGTTCCAAATTACGATCTATTATTTCCACTCTAAAACTCCAGCAGTTCACTCCCAGATATGAGCTGGGAGAACTTTGTGTACGTTCTGCGGCGGTGGGGGATGGAATAGTAGACTGCTTGCCGCTTGTCTTTATCGGCACATTTACAGGACAAAAGACGCTGACGGAGAGGTGCGATGGGATTTAAGGTGAGCCGGATCTACAAGTTTTTTTGTAGGCTCTGGTAATTCTAGTGTTAAGCTCCTGTAATATTTTCCCCCTTGACTGCCTGCTGTTTAGCTTTCTTTGAGGTTAACTTTACTTTTCTCTCTCTGTTTTTCTGACTTTGCACCCGTCTTATTCCTTACTGAAAAGCTGTCCATTCACACCATTTGTATTTCTTCATATTAATGAATCCTTATGCAGTTGCACTCTTAATTGCTCTATTTCCTGACCACTAAAAACTGTTCTACACAGTTCTTCCTTATTGCTAAGAAAACTTGTTTATTGAATATCCACTGCTAGTTATATCCTTATTCACTTATTTATTTCTACTGCAGCTTGTGCCAATCGGTGCTGTCTTCCTTTATGCCTATCTATGTACCACATAGCACGTCTCTTAACCGTGTTGAAGTCAGCTGCCTATCTGTACATAAAATTAATGCTTTCTTACCTATTAACATGAGTGCTGTCACCTTCTACTGGTGTTAACGCTTAACTGAAAGAGAGTTATATGGTGCTCTATCCAATTATTCTTTTTATGTCTTGAATTTTTTTCCCCTATTAAGGAATCGCTGTTACTTTTAACTATCCATTGCAGGTTATTTACTTGCAGAGAAATAGTTTTCAGCTACCGCTTACTGCCTTGCTTTGCCATCGTTAGTTTGAAAACAAGAACAAGTAACTTTTCTAATGCTCCCTCAAACACTCAGCTGCTTTTGCTCCTGCACGGGCAAAAAAAGCAAAAACACTTCTAAAAGGAAAAAGAGCTTTAAAAATTCTCACACAGCTCCTTAGTGGCAACTTTCACAACTCGGAACATCAAGCTCTCAACATTTCCACTTGCAAAGATGACGTCATCATGTCTGTACATTTCAGTCTATCTTCTCCTGGTAGAACCAATTACTAAGACTATTGCTCTTTTATTATCTTCTCTGCTTCATTGGTGGCTCTTGCAGTGGATGTGTTGTCACAAATAGTGAACCTTTGTTTAGATGTTGAATTCAGCTGAAGTTGTTCCTTACATGTGGATTCATTACAGAATTCAGCTGAATTTGGATAGCTCAATCTTGACTATTAAAAGTTGTCTGTGTGTAATATGTGGATGTCTTTGTATAGAATGTGTGTGTTTCTCTCATTTGCTTTAATGTTACATTTATTTTTGCTGTACTCTTATCTGTATGTATTGTAAAGCTCATGGGGCTTATAGGTGCAAATGTGATTAGTAAGAATGATTTGACTTGAAACAATTGATTTGCTGGTTTTTCTAGGTTGTAAAGGCCAGAGTGTTGCTGTTTTTAATGAGCAGCGTTTGGAGTTATTTACGTTGAGATTCTACCACTGTGAGGTGGCACATGGTGAACACTGTGAACTGAGATGTGTGCTCTCACTTTTTTTTTATTCACAGGTAGACCGTTTGCAGTTGAACTGCAGAATCCTCACAGATCATCATTTACAAAGGAAGACATTAAGAGGCTTCAGCAGGTAGTTATTTAAAAGGTAGAAGTGTTATGAAGACACAGGAATAGCGCTCACTGCATTAATAACTTATTTATGTATTCTGAAATCAGACTATCAATAATTCTTCTGACAAAATTAGAGTGCGAGATTTACAGATTGTTACACGGTAAGGCTTTTGCTATTTTTATTTTTGTTTTTTTTTTCAGTTTTAAAGGTGTACATTTTTAATAATTGTGTAACTTTTTGGACTCTCTAGGGAGGCTGTTAGCCGTATGAAGGAAGGTGAGGAAGAAAAAACTAAATCATACAGTGCTTTAATATGGACGGCAAAATCCATTGATAAAAGTGATATTGAGTTCATTAATGACATCAAGGTAAGATAGTTCAGTCCTGCAAAAATAATTTATAGTTTTGTTTTTTTTTTGGGTTTTTTTTGCAATTATGTTACAAATTACTATTTTAAATGAACATATTCCTATACCCAAAACTTTAGCATAAAATTTAAACCTGATTTTTCTACTTCACAGCTGAATAATTTCTGAATCTATTGTACAGCTTTGGTTAATCTGTAACTCCAGAATGGCATACAGTTGTGCTTGAAAGTTTGTGAACCCTTTAGAATTTTCTGTATTTCTGCATAAATATGACCTAAAACATCATCAGATTTTCTTTCAAGTCCTAAAAGTAAATAAAGAGAAACCAGTTAAACAAATGAGACAAAAATATTATACTTGGTCATTTATTTATTAAGGAAAATGATATATTACATATTTGTGAGTGGCAAAAATATGTGAACCTTTGCTTTCAGTATCTGGTGTGACCTCCCCCAAAACCCCACGATCCCGCGCCCCCCCCTTTGCAGCAATAACTGCAACTAAACGTTTCCGGTAACTTTTGATCATTCCTGCACACCGGCTTGGAGGAATTTTAGCCCTTTCCTCCGTACAGAACAGCTTCAACTCTGGGATGTTGGTGGGTTTCCTCACATTAACTGCTCGCTTCAGGTCCTTCAGCAGCATTTCGATTGGATTAAGGTCAGGACTTTGACTTGGCCATTCCAAAACATTAACTTTATTCTTCTTTAACCATTCTTTAGTAGAACGCCTTGTGTGCTTAGGGTCGTTGTCTTGCCGAATGACCCACCTTCTCTTGAGACTCAGTTCATGGAAAGATGTCCTGACATTTTCCTTTAGAATTCTCGATATAATTCAGAATTCATTGTTCCATCAATGAAGGCAAGCCGTCCTGGCCCAGATGCATCAAAACAGGCCTAAACCATGATACTACCACCACCATGTTTCACAGATGGGATAAGGTTCTTATGCTGGAATGCAGTGTTTTCCTTTCTCCAAACATAACGCTTTTCATTTAAACCAAAAAGTTATATTTTGGTCTCATCCGTCCACAAAACATTCTTCCAATAGCCTTCTGGTTTGTCCACGTGATCTTTAGCAAACTGCAGACGAGCAGCAATGTTTTTTTTGGAGTGGCTTTCTCCTTGCAACCCTGCCATGCACACCATTGTTGTTCAGTGTTCTCCTGATGGTGGACTCATGAACATGAACATTAGCCAATGTGAGCGAGGCCTTCAGTTGCTTAGAAGTTACCCTGGGGTCCTTTGTGACATCGCTGACTATTACACACCTTGCTCTTGGAGTGATCTTTGTTGGTCGACCACTCCTTGGGAGGGTAACAATGGTCTTGAATTTCCTCCATTTGTACACAATCTGTCTGACTGTGGATTGGTGGAGTCCAAACTCTTTAGAGATGGTGTTGTAACCTTTTCTAGCCTGATGAGCATCAACAACTCTTTTTCTGAGGTCCTCAGAAATCTCCTTTGTTCGTCCCTGATACACTTCCACAAACACGTGTTGTGAAGAGCAGACTTTGATAGATCCTGTTCTTTAAATAACACAGGGTGCCCACTCACACCTGATTGTCATCCCGTTGATTGAAAACACCGGACTCAAATTTCACCTTCAAACTAACTGATCATCCTAGAGCAGAGGTGCCCAAGACGTCGATTGCGATCGACCGGTAGATCGCAAAGGTAGTGCAAGTAGATTGCGTTGCATTCGAAAAAATTTTTTTTTAAACGTTAGTCTATCATATATCCTCCCTATGGCATTTGCCACTTGATTGACAAACAGGCCAGTCTGAGATCTCTTGTCTTCTAACACACTGGTCATCCCGCACGCACGATCAAACGCGTGAGCTACTGCAAAACTCCAGCTATCTAAGTCATCTAGTTAGCCTTCCAGTTTATACCGACTAAAGAAGGGATTTAAAAAAAAAATTTGTTTGGGGAGGGTATGTGCTGGATATGGAACTGGAAGAGGATTTTTTTCTCTCACAATGTCACAATCGAAGTGCGTTTGTCTGATCTGCCAATCTATCATTGCCTTTCCAAAGAAGGAAAATGTGGAAAGGCGCTTTTCAACTGTTCATAAAAACTACGAAACTGACTTCCTTCTGAAAAGCAATCTGAGAAAGAGAAAGGAGAGGGAACTAAAATCGCAGTTAATCGGACAGCCGTCATTTTTCACTCGGTTGAATTCAAAAGCTCCTTGACTGCATTATTCGGCTCTACTTATTTATGCGACTCAGCCTTTTCCCACATGATGATTATTAAATCCAAATACTGTAGCGACCATAAATGTATTGAATTGTTATTGTGCCATAAAGGTTATTCAGTTATGCAAGGTATGACAACATACATTTTATGTATAAAGTATACTCAATATATATATATATATATTTAGCATATTTAATGTAGGTAGATCATTTCGACCTGGTCATTTTAGAAGTAGCTTGCAAGCCGAAAAATTGTGGGCACCCCTGGCCTAGAGGTTCACATACTTTTGCCACTCACAAATATGTAATATTCAATCAGTTTCCTTAATAAATAAATGACCAGGTATAATATTTTTGTCTCATTTGTTTAACTGGTTTCTCTTTATCTACTTTTAGGACTTGAGTGAAAATCTGATGATGTTTCAGGTCATATTTATGCAGAAATATAGAAAATTCTAAAGGGTTCACAAACTTTCAAGCACAACTGTAGAAAGGTTGATTCTTTCCATGCACCTTGGCTGAGATATGTTCTGGTGTCCTGCAAAGAAGATTTAGAAAATGGAATGGATGTTCTAGTGTGTGTTCATTGGTGGTGCTGTACATCAATTACATACTAACATTGAAATTGCTTGTTTACCTAATAGCTAAAATAACTTAATATCTCATCCAGATACTTGTTAAAAATTGCCACGATTGCTGCTTTAAATATTTGATCAGTAATAATAATTTCAACTTCATCCATATAGTATTAAAATTTGAAACTTCCAATACATGTATTTTATTGATCATTTACAATAGAGAACGTTGATTTACTTGATATGATTGGAGGAATCAAGGTGCCACTTGACTTTAAGAAAAGTCCGGATTCATAAAGTAATGGAAGTGCATACATAAGAATGGCTTAAGTGACGTTACTGGTAGGAAGGGTGCTGTCCAAGTACTGGATTCAGCCACTGGGGACTTCTTATTAAACTATTTATTTTCATCTAATGCATTAATTATTGTAAACAGCATATGGAATTCATACAAATTAAACATTTTAATAAATAAGGATTTAATAAATAAGGATTTAACAGTAACAATGTCAGATACGAAAGAATTTCATTTAGGGGTATACAGACTTGTAGGCTGTGCTGTATGTTAGCTCACTGGGCTCTTCTTGGACTTGACACAGAGTTCTCACAAGTAAGAAAAATGGTAAGGAAAGAGAAAAGTCTATTAAGCAAGACCTGAGAATGTTCAATAGGTATCGAAAAGGAATTGAAAGTTTGGGAGTAGCACCTGGATAAGAGCAGTACATAGCTGTACCACAACATTGCTTTCGTAGGGATAAAATGCACAGTCTTCACCAGAAATGACACACAAGCTTGAATTGATGCCCTTAAACCATAATATAAAGAAATGCAATGTCATGAGATACACTGGAAGGATGGAAAGAAAATTAAATAGTTAACAGCAGGAATGTAGTTCTCGAGATCTGGTCTTGGACTTGAGACTGCTCAACCTGATCTTAGTCTGGTCTCATTCTTGTGCCCATTTTGTCTTGATCTTGTCTTGGTCTTGGCCATAAGTCTTGAAATATTACAAAGCTTATTATCTAAATCAATATGCAGATATACCTCTTTCCCTTTACTAAGTGGAAATTTAATTTACTTGCGCTGTCCTTTTGGAGCAGCGCTTCTTACACTACCTCTCCCAGCTGCCTTGGTGGTATAACGCTATTGGACAGCTTTGGAGGGCACAGGGGCTGCTGTAGGGAAGATTGAGCATATGCGCCCTTTAACAAGGTACATGAAAGACACAGGGAGAATCGCAATCATACATCTGTTTGTTCATATGTCTCTCGCACTCAATTGGATTACAGTTTCCATCTGGATGTATGTGCTGTCCTGTGCCCACTTGTCCAATTGAGTTTGTCTTGAGTAGATACATTTTCATCTCAGAAGTACTCACAGTCACTTCATGCCGCATCAGGAATTGGTAGGACAAAACTTTACATTCCTTTCGGAGAGCTGTTCACAAGGTATTTTTCATTGATCCATCATCAACTGCACCTGTTGTACTGAACTGTTTTGGCCTAATTAATATATTTCATCGTTACTTATGTATTCATTGTGCCCGTAACAGTATCTCTGTGTATGCGTGCTGGGTCAAGGCTTGGGTGTGCTTGGGTGTGTTCCTGTTTTCCCATAAATCAAATAAACAAATCACTGTCTTTGGATGGTGTGAATCATAGTGTACCCGCAACCTATACCCTCTGATGACACATAAAAAACAAAGTGGGAAAATGGCAGCAAGGTAGGTAAAAGCAGGAACACAGAGACATCTCAGAAAGGTGCATAAAAGAAGAAACATGGAGATGCATCAGTTAGGTAAAGTTAGCTAGGCAGATAACAACTAGAAACAGGGAAATGGCAGCAATGTTGACTTCATCTGCCATCAAACGATTTGGATATACAGATCGTAAGGAATTTTCCAACAGAACAAAAACACAGAGCCAATTCTGTAACAAGGCAATTACAGAGACTGTTGGACATCCATTTTCTACTGGCACCTCGAAAGGAGCTGCAAAGACAGGTAATATAAAGTTTTTATGTAATAATCCATATGCTAAAAATCTGCCACTAAGCAAGTTAATGCCAGCTTTTTATTCTTTTTTTCCAGCTTGTGTAAAATAAGATTGGCTTCTAGAGCATATTCAATAATTTGTTAATTTATATGCACAGTGGCTCGTTACAGGCTAGTTACGTAACTCCTGTGCAGTATTTAGTGACCTATAAAAAGCTAGTTGAGTTTAACATTAACTTTTGCCAGCTGGTTATTCTTCTGAATTTAAAAATGTAATTGACAAGGTAATCTAAAATTATGTCTTTCTGTAAGCAGTACTGTCATACTTCTGATTGATTCATAGAGTACAATACTGAAAAATTGCAGTGCATGATTACATTTTTCAGCCATTAGTCACTTCCTATTTGTAGCCACAAGTGCAAATGTACAGCCAAGGTGCATCAAGGCACAGATCAATTAGCAACACTATAATATGCGATTTGATTATAGGTTCCAGTCTTCCTTTTACTTGTAGAAAATGACAGCTTTAGAAATGTTTTAAGTTATGGATGAGCATTGCACTCCTATGTCAAGAAAAACTATAACTGAACATCATATCCCTATGCTTGTTAATGAAGTGGAAGAAAATATTAAAAAAGAGATGCTGTAAGTACTACAACGGATATTTGGTCAGACTGTACCAAGTGTGCCTTTTTGGGAGTGAGAGCACATTTTTGCAGTTTCAGTAATGGCAGATACCGACTGAAGTCATGCCTTTTGGCATATAAGCAGTTTACTGGCCAACATTGTGCTGAAAACATTGTGTCTGTTGTTGATGAAATCACAGACAATTTTCAAATTAGTGAAAAAGTAGACTATATAATTACTGATAATGCATCTAAAATGTAATGTACATTTAAAGTAAAAATACCGCAAGGTATTGCAAATTATAATAACCATGAAGAAGAAGGTGAGGACTTGAATGTTGTGCTTGCCGCAACTCCTGATCATCCAAGGACGGATTTGAAGCCACTTTTGGCAATGGGCATTTAATTTCAGTGGTCACCCATGCCTGCTGGAGTTCAGTCTTCAGACAGATTAAGGCCATCACAATTTTGGAACACAACAAGATCATAGATATGTGTTCTACTGATTTTCCAAATGTT
This sequence comes from Polypterus senegalus, assembly GCF_016835505.1. Classification (NCBI taxonomy): domain Eukaryota; kingdom Metazoa; phylum Chordata; class Cladistia; order Polypteriformes; family Polypteridae; genus Polypterus; species Polypterus senegalus. The sequence continues at coordinate 58,299,242 of NC_053169.1, forward strand.
GTTTTTTCCTCTCGTGAATGGGCACAACTGAAAGAACTTTGTACTATTCTTGAGCCATTTGCAGAGACTGCAATTGTCATAGAAGGAGAAGAACAAGTTACAAACAGCCTTGTGGTTCTCACAATGCTTGATCTTAGTCACCTTGGGAGAATGGAAGAAAACAGATGTCTTTGTCAAAGAGATTTTCTGGAATATTTGTATGCACAAGAATGGATCAGAGCAGGCAACAAGTTCAGCCAATTGGAGAGGATGTGTACTTTGTTTTTGCCATTTTGGACCCACAGTTTGGGCTAAACTGGGTAGACTTGGATGTTCTGAAGCCCAGTGGAAGCTTGATGCCTTCTTATGCTAGAGAAGAACTGAAAAGATCGCTCACAGGTTAGTGCAGCATGCATACACATGTGCATTCACGTACACAATTATAAATGAATCACTTGTAAATTATGTCTCTCTATTATAAAAAAAAAAAAATCTTGGAAGGAAGGAGACTTGACGTTGTTTTCTCAGAGAAACACTTTCACATCTTGCAAGACGAGTCTTTGTGCCAAGAGATTTAACCACACCCGGGGCCGGAAATAAGAGTAGATGACAAAGTAGAACGTTGTAAAGAATTCAGAAATGTTGGCATGGTACACATGCAGAACAGGTTAGAGATAATAGATGTACGAAAATTCGAAAGTCTCAAAAAAAGGATAGTAAAGATGACATTCGCGCAAACAAATGGAAATTATTACTCGGTGAAATAATGGAACAGTAAAAAGAGATTGAATGTATCGTTCGGATTTAAATTTTAAGTCAGAGACTTGTAGATCGTCTAATTCATGTTGCCATCGGGGGAAAAAAAAGTAGTGTTTCTTCCCAATGAAGAGGCGTATCTGTGAGAATGTGAAGTGAGAGGGAAAAAAAACTTTAACTGTGTTTCAGAGATACAAATTATTGAATCTGAATGTATTGGATGGGATTTTCAGAAGAAAACCAATATGAGCCCACCTCTACACAAGTATCCAAGACTAGTTAAATATCAAAACCATAAAGGGAAGCAAATGAATGACTGAGAATTCTCTGTAGCATCGCAAGTACTGAAATACTTTGAAAAAATTAAAAACCATGGTGATGAAGATGCTGTCATGTTTTGAGCAAAAAAAAGAAGACATTTCCTGATCCTCTATTTCCTTGATCTCAAAGTTTTATCTGTTCACGCAACCTCAACTCCTGTTCAGCATGTTTTCAGCAGTGGGGGGTCTTATCTTGAGACAACACCATGCGTGAATGGGAGCCAAAATGTTGAAAGATGTAATGTTTCTTAAGTGCAATTATGCACTGTTACATATGTCATAATGCTTTTAAAGCACTTTACTACTTAGATGTAGGCTGACAAGTTTTAAAATCATTCAATAGACTTTCTTTTTCTTTTAGATGAAAATGTTGTACTTAAATGTTATTGTAAATGTTATATATTATATCAAAATCCAATTATAATGGGCTTCAAAAGTATATATTATATTATGTACTAGTATAAAGTATAAATATATATAAAGTATATATTATATACTTTCAAAGCCCATGATAACCAGATCTTATATTATTGGTCATTCTATACTTTAAAATACATAGGATCAAGCGTGAAAATATTTTTTGTCAAATTTTAATTTTCCCCACATTTATTAAAAATTGTATTACAACTGATACATTACAAGTTTTTTCAATACAAAATACATAGTTTGAATTCTAATATGAGTAATTATTTTTTATTATTAATCAGAGCTATTAATCAATTACAGTAATGCGAACCTTGTCCCTGTACCTCTTTGCTCAATTGCTCAGTATCAGGTGTGTAATTGGTCACTTTTAGCTTCACGCAGGCTTCTGAATGTTCAGTTGTTAGACAGCTTTTGTGTACTCAAAATATTTTTCATATGTGAGAAAATTTGTTCACATAGTTGAGTTGAGCCGAACGCTGGAAGCAGAGCACATGCGATTTTCTTCAAACAATTAAATCTTGAGAATGACCACCAACTTTTCCAAACAATTTCCTTCAAGCGTTTTCCGCAGTTCTACAAATTTTGTCTCCTACAATTCTCATGATATTAATTCAATGAGTTCAATTTCAAAACTATCAACGTCCATCCATCCACTCAAAAAGAGATAAGTGAAATGGGGTTGTCTTTAGATCAGTTACTGTAAGTCAGGTTTGATGAGGAAAGAAGATATGGGTGCGTGAGTTTGGAAATCTTCAAATCGTTTGGAAAATTCTTCTTTGAGCACTTCAATGTACTTTTGAAGTTCGTTTTTGTTAACGGTAAATCAATTAGCATGGACCTTTTACATTTGGAAAGTGCTTGTAGGTGTTAGTGGTAATATTGCGCTAAAATATATCTAATTTTGATGCAAATCCTTTCCAGTATTCAAAAAGTTCTAGTACTGTTAGACCCTTTCCTTACAAACGCAAGTTTAAGTCATTCACGTTTTGAGCTGTATCAGTCAGAAACATCAATTTGCATAACCAGTCTTCGTCTTTCAATTCTGGGATATGTTATTCTTTTTCATCAAGAAACATCTTGATTTCTTCCAGACATGATACAAACCTGTTCAAAACATTACCTTGACTAAGCCAACGGACATTGCTGTATAGCGGGAGGTCCATATATGCACTCTTCATTTCTTGCAAAAGGGACTTAAATTGCCTGTGTGTCAATGAAGAACAAGAAACTATAAAATTAACTATTTTAACGACTGTGTCCATTATAGAATTCAGGCACTGTGACAAGATTTTCGCAACTAAACTTTCCGGTTGTATATTGCATTGGAAACTCAATACTCTATGTCCAATATGATTTTCAAGAAGTTTAACAAATCTCTCTTCCTTTCTGACCATAGCACAGGCGGCATCAGTAGTAACACAAAATCTCTTATTTATGTTAATTTTCTGATTTTCAAAATAATTGAAAAATGCAGTGTTAATGTCATGTTCCTTAGTTGTACCAGCAAGAGGAATCAAGCAACATAATTCTTCATAAATACGATCATTGTCACAATATTACTAGGTGCACCACGTCATTTATGTCAGTGGTTTAATCAACAGCGACACTAAATACAACAGCTTGTTGTAATCCAGTTTTCTGTTTTGTTGTTACATTTTCAGCCATATCACTTATTCGTCTCTCAATTGATCTCGTAGAAGCCGGTATTTCTCAAGTTCGATCTAGTGTTGTTTGTTTATTTGGTAAATTACACTTCTCAAAAACGTCTCTTTGATGAATTCTCCATCTGTGAAGGGTTTGGCTTTCAAAGCTACACAATGAGCAATTGTATAACTAAATTTGGTGGCTTTATTTTTGGTTCCAATTATTTGACTTAAAGCCAGAAACAGACCTTTTTATAGCTTCACTTTTCTCATCAGAGTTTTTAAACGTGGACTGATGTTTAGTTTGATAATGTCTTTGTACATTTCACATACGACACACAACACTTTCACAGCACAACGGACACACGGCACGATCAGTAAAACACAAAACGTACATGGGGATGTAAAGGTGTGCGCTGTCATTAAGATATCATATTTACTGTATTTCAGTTCAAAGATTGTGTCACTGAAAATCATTCTGCGTGCCACAGGCTGTCGACCCCTGGTTTAGAGTATGTGAACATTCAAGTTTTTCAGTACAGTAATCCCTCCTCGATCGCGGGGGTTGCGTTCCAGAACCCCCCGCGATAGACGAAAATCCGCGAAGTAGAAACCATATGTTTGTGTAGTTATTTTTATATATTTTAAGCCCTTATAAACTCTTCCACCCTGTTAACATTATTAGAGCCCTCTAGACATGAAATAACACCCTTTAGTCAAACGTTTAAACTGTGCTCCATGACAAGACAGAGATGACAGTTCTTTCTCACAATTAAAAGAATGGAAATAGATCTTCTCTTCAGGAGCAGAGAATTTCAGAGAGAGAGAGAGAGAGCACTCGCAAAGAAAAGCAAACAATCAAAAAATCAATACGTGTGCTTTTGTGCTTTTAAATATGCCGAGCACCGCAATAATGCGGCTTTTTTTTAGAGGAGCGTCAGTATCTTTTAAGCAAACAGCCTCTGTGCAAACAGCACCTCTCCTCACAGCCCCTCCATCAGGCGCAGAGAATGTCAGAGAGGGTGAGAGAGAGGCAGAGACAAGCAAACAATCGAGCACTGCGCAGGAGGCATATCTTATAGCATTGAGGAGTTTTAGTTAATATGTAATACCTGCTCTGATTGGGTAGCTTCTAAGCCATCTGCCAATAGCGTCCCTTGTATGAAATCAACTGGGCAAACAAACTGAGAAAGCATGTACCATAAATTAAAAGACCCATGGTCTGCAGAAATCCGCGAACCAGCGAAAAATCTGTGATATATATTTAGATGTGCTTACATTTAAAATCTGCGATAAAGTGAAACCGCGAAAGTCGAAGCACGATATAGCGAGGGATTACTGTAATAGGGTGTTTTGGAATTCCATAGATTAAAATATCGCTCAAATATGGGTGCACTCTACCAAAAAAAATGTAAATTCTGATTGTGAATTTTCAAGTCTTGGTCTTGTCCTGATCTCGGAACACATCCCTGGTTAACAGGGACACTTAATTATGGCCCCAAGACCACCCCAACCAAAAACAAAGTACTAATTCTTTTAACATCACATTATACTCCAGACTTCGGTCTGTCAATCTATGCTGTCTCATATGGCATTATGGTGTCAAGCAATAAGTTAGCCAAGTGTTAATGTAAATGTCAGTAGTTTTATTAGTAATAAAATAATAACAAA
>NC_053169.1:58304536-58322587 GCF_016835505.1 Polypterus senegalus
TAAAATAAAGAAATTATTTCTTAATTGGTTTAAGTTCTTCCATTGTTTTTCGACTTCACGCCACACCTCACCTATGGTATGAGCTGTGGGTAATGACCAAAAGAATGAGGTCAAGAGGACAAGCAGCAGAAATGAGGATTCTTTTGCAGGGTTTACACTCTGTGATAGGATGAGAAGCTCAGAGATTTGGGAGAGTCTCCTATTAGACTTGCGCCACCTAATCAAGAAAAGTGAGTTGAGGAAGTCTAAGCATGTCATAAGGATGCCCCCTGGCAGCTCGTCCTGCAGCTGATCTGGGCACATATCACTGGGTAAAAGCTACAGCATGCTCAGAATTGACAAAAATCCAACAACCCAGAATAAGTGTCTTGACTTTGTCACTTCTCCTCTTCTTTAACATCTCAAACAATAAAGCAGAACACCAACAGAAAGTAACTATCTGAGTAGCAGAAAGAGAAGTCTTGCACCAGTGCTGGTTATTCAACTTCTGTCTTCCTTCTTTTTAGCCTGCTAAATAGGGTTACCCTGTAAAACCAACCTTTTTCATATTTCCTTCATCTCATTTGTTTTATAGTATGGATTAAAAAACATTTCCTTTGGATACTGTTGACTCGCTTTGAACTGCATGCTGTTTCAGTAAAATAAATAACCACTTTAGGGTTACAAATGATTTAACCAAAAAGATTGTAATAAAGAAAAAACAAATAAGGCTGTTTATTACCAGTCTTTGAACTAATTATATTACTGTTTTGTTTTACAAAGTATTTAGAAGAAAATATTTTTTCATATAGTCCAATGAACACAACCTGCACAACAGCATACACAGAGTTGCAGAATGACAGCAATTACTGACAAACGATTTCAAATAACTTATTGTATCTGTAAAAAGCAAAGGTAAAAACTCAAATAATTCTATATTTAATGCATATTTCTCCATTGTAGCACATTTCATTCAATAGTACATCTTGGCTATATATCTCTGAGGAAACATACCAAATCAGTTTATTCTTACTTTTCTAACTTTTAGTGGCTACTGGAATCATCTGCCATTCTATAAAATCATCTGGTCCAATAGCATTATATGGACATTGAAATTCATATAAATTTTGAGTAATGGTAACCTTAATGAACTCCAACAGCAGAGTAGACTTAAATGACAAATCTTTATTAGCCCAGGAGGAATTTCTTTAGATTTCTGCTTAACTCCCCCTAATTTGCTTAGTTTTAAAATCACTTATGCTAAGTGTTTAAGAGTGGATTACTGAGACCGTGCCTCACTTTAAGTGTCTTCATTGCAGTTTAATCTCATTGGGAAGGTATGTTGTCATGTCATATGTTTAATGGTAATAGTTGGAATAGTCACCTGTACACTTGAGTTATCCATTTGATGCCACATTCTATGACCCTCCTTTACTTCAGCTGCCCTTTTCCATATCCACATGCATCACCCCTTCCTGGCATTGGTGAATTCAGACTGAATTCTCAAATTTACACTTTGTACACTATTTTTCAAGCAAAAGCTAAGGAAATAATAAAGAGAGTTATGAAGCTTAATGAATTGGCTTATGTTAAATGGAATGTGACGTGTACTTTTATATATAGTCTTAATTAAAAAGGCTTCAAATTAATTTGGTTTGGTTAATTCGCTTCTTACTTTAAATTATATTTTTGACAAAGACTTAACATTTGGTGAACTTATTACATTTTTAGTTTCTATAATCTTCTTTCTCCAGGTATAAAACATTCAAATTTGAGCCAGGATCTTGAGACATAACTTCTTTTCCAGTATAATGATTTATTGTCAGGCACTTCAAATTGTTTCCTTAATCCTCTACACTTAATTCAATACTATAACTAAAACCTATAATCACAACTGTAATTTTAAATAAAACTTGTTTTAGTAGAGTCTACAGTTGATTTTAAAATCCTAATTGTAGTCACCTCACCCACTTACAGTATATAATTTATTAACATCTATACTCCAAGGTGCTCTTATACAATTGTAAGATGTAAGGCTTTATAATTCCAATGATAAATAAATCAAATATAGGATTTAAAGCCTTTAGCTCCAGGACCCAAAACTATAGAGTTATTATTAATTAATTTGAGGCTGAACACTCCTGGGGCCTTATGCATAAACATGCGCGCACAGAAATGTTGTGTAAGAACGTTTCCACATTCAAATCGTGATGTATAAAACCTACACTTGACGAAAGCCACGACTTTTCCACGGTACCTCATACCCTGTCGTACTCAGTTCTCGCCGATTTTGCAGACTGGTGGCACCCAGCGCCAAAGCAGTGCTACTGTTCTTGTGTGGTTACCTTTATTTCTTAGAACCACATTTCTGAAACTAACCGCATATTGTTTATTAGTGTAATGCATCTCATTGTAGATTACCTGTAACAATACAATGGCCCAGGGAATAGCCATAGTATTCCAAATACCATAACTGCTTTAGTGTTGTTACTCTCACTGCACCATCATCTTCTTCTTTTTCTTCTTTCAGCTGCACCCTTTAAGGTTGCCACAGCGGATCATCTTTTTCCATATTACTCTCACTGCACCACTTGGAGTATTTATATCACTGTATTCTGAGTGGGGAATCACAGCAGCAGCTGGGTCGGAAAGAGAATTATCAGTATACAGCATCAAGCACATGCTGCCAAAACCACAACAAAAATATTTCAAAGCCTTTCCTGTAATGGACCACGTGGTTCAGAAACAGTTTCATCCAAGAACAATAAACGCACTCAATCAATTGCTCCTTCTAGAACTGTTTGTACTTATAAGTACAATAATCCCACTATAAACTTGCACTACAGTTATAATATTACACAACCTGCGCCACATTATAAAGCGCGTATTTACATATGATGACGATAGCATTTTTAAGATGAAATGCAGCAAAATATATTGATTATATTATACAGATAAAAGTTTAACTTCATTTAAATAATCTGTATTGTTAATAATTAAACATGTGAGGACACGAGTCGCAGCGCTAGCAAGTTCAGTGATATTCCTGCCTTGTGCGCTGTATATTTGCAACACTGGAAGGACAGATGGATAGAATAATTAAACACGACTATGAAGATATTTCAATGTTCCTTAAAAGTTTTGAAGAATCGTGCTGTAAGCTTAGATGGCTTAACGCTCTATTGCAGAGCTGATTGTGTGGCATTGGGTATTTGGGGAAAGAAAAGTAACGACAGGAATTGAAGGTTAGTACATTTGAAAGAGACAGTACTGCTACAACAAATTATTTCATTGAAGGTCGCGCATGGCGCAACAGCATCTAATGTGAGACATGAACAATCACTGCGCCATCGTGTTCCCATGTTTAATAACATGCTTTCATTCCAATTATCATGAAAATGATATCAGTATACATCTCAGTATTTTAATTATTCAGAAAGCTGTAATATCACGAATGTAATGGATTCTATGTCCTGTCAGAGAAAGAGAAAGAATGGAAGCACGTAGTGATTCACACACATAGAGCACATTGAAGATCAAATTCAAAGCAAAGCATTTAACGTGCTACTTTAGCTACGATGGGATTTGAGAAACTAGTAAATTAAATGAATTTAAGATGAATTTTATGATGTTCTACTTTAATGACAAAATAAAGTACGTGATTAAAGTGGAAATTTCGAGATTAAAGTTCACATTTCGTGCTTTTTCACTACTGTGTGTCTATTTTTTTTTTTGTCTTTACCCTAATAAGCTCAGACGTGCGCTACAACTTGCCTTTTCACGGTGACTTTGATATGTGACTTCTTTTTATTTTGGCACTGTGTGACTTTATGAACTTGAGCTTTCGAAGTTTCTCCGACACACTATGTCACTCGATCAACTTCCTTTGTTATTTATTTCACTGTTTAAATCAGCAAATAGCATGTTTTTCCCTTTGCCTCCACTTGGTATTCTGAAATTCTTATATTTTCCCGATCTTTTCCCATTGTCTTTCACAGAACGCTGAGCTTAAGGGCTATTTATATTGATTTGCATATTCAAAGAGGCATAATTCCGGGAGGAGTTTGGGCGGGACAGCACGCACATGCACGAGCATTACTTTTCACGCTGACCGTGATTTATGGAGCGGAAGAACGCGGAAGTTGAAGTACCCACAGATTCCTGCATCTGGATTTTTCTGTCGTAGCACATTTCGCTTTGTGCTTACGCCATGTTATAGTACAAATTCTATGCGTATGCATGAGGCCCCTGATCATTTTAGCTTATAATAACTGTAGAAACTGTTTTGACTATTACTAAATCTTTCCCTTCTCTTTTTTCAGTGTTCTGTTATGACATTATGTGTACCTTGGAGTGGATGAGTTCTCCCCAGTGGGGAATGCATTTTTAAACCATCATATTTTAAAATTGGCATTATTAGCTCTCAGCGTGATGTTTATTAGAGCCTGAAATATGGCTTTAGTAGGCAGCCTAACCTACAAAGTTGAAAACAGGGATTAGAATTGTAGCTTATATAATAAAGGCAGTACTAATTATACTTTGTGTAACACTCAGTGACATTAATATTTAAATGCTCTTAATTCAATAAAACCAAAAAGGTGCTTATCCTGGTAAAACTACCAGTGCAGTTTAATAAGTTTGACAATTTCATTCATTATGTTAGGTCTTTCTGACCATTTTATCAGAGGATATTTTATTTTAGAAAAAACTTTCATTTCTAATCCTGCTTCTTATACCACATCTTAGATGCAACAATGAAAATGTGTAACATAACAGTCTTTTTGCCACATCCAATTTGGTATCAACCCTCATTGCTTCCCATTTTTCCATTTCAATCTATACTGTTCCTTGAGACCCATTTTCCACCCAAGATAGCATGATTATAATATGTGTTGCTTATCCATAGAGCAGCAGCCAACTATTGAAAAAATAAATGAAGTGAAGTAGTGATTAACACTACTTCCTACTAGCCACTACAAGCAAGCACAGAACACACCAACAGAGATGAATATGACCAAGGCAACAATAATGTTATTATAGAAAACACATACACAAAAAATATTATCTTTCTTGCACTCCCACAGTGCAGTGCACCCCTCTTTCTTTCTTGAACCCCCAACAAATAAACCAATAATACTTCAAATAACAGTTATATATAAAGTGATAGTAAACAAAGTAAAAAAAGTCATTGTACAGTCTAGATTAACTCTAAATTCCTTGATGTTCATGCTAGAGAGGGACTTGCTGAGATATACCTTAGACTAGCCAAAATAACATTTACAGTGCCTTTTCATGGGTTCACCAGGTCCTATCCTGAGTTCCTGCTGTTTCATTAACCTTCTCCCTCCTGTACAGACAAACTCAGGTTTATCTAATGGCTTCTTGCATGTGGTGTATTTCCTTCTTTTTTTTCTGGCGCTGATGTCCCATATTTATGGCTCTCATTGGCCTTCCGAGTCAAGTGGTCCCTTCAAAGCAGTCCATAGCTTGAAAAGCCCTTGAAACTGAATTTCTATATTATTATAAAACAATGAAATGTACAAATGGATACTGATGGAAAGTAAATCCGATAACTTCTACAGAGTCCCCACACTAAAACCCCTCCTTTGGGTCATAGTAGGGTGTTAACATTGGTCACATAGTATGTATCTGTTCCACTATCAGTGTCAGTTTGCCATTGAACTCGGAAATTAACAGGCCCTAATTGTTAAATTAACTGTAGTTGGACCAAATCATTTTGGCACAAGCTTAGATCTAGGTCTGGATGATGTTTTGGAGAGGTTGTGTCCTTAACCAAACCTGGTCTCCTACAGAATATTTAACACTCTGTTGGTGCTAACTGTATGGCCTTTAAATCCACTAATCTCTTTCTAATGAGATCCTTTAATTTTTCAAACTGAAAGATTTTTAGGTATTATGGTAAATCAGGATTTGAGGGCTGACAAGCTCTCTAGGGGACATAATACTTGTCTTTCAAGAGCAGGCAACTCACCGGTACTCTCATACCACGCCGAATTGAGTGCCATCCTCGACTCTAGAAGCCTCTGATCCCAGTCCTAGTGGTGGGTTCCATGTAGGAAGCTATCAGTATCTTCAGGGTGTGATTCACCCCAGGTGATGGTATGATTTAATCTTCTTATGAGTCTCTCACCAATCCTTCATGAAGCCCTTCATTACCAAACATGTAAATTGCAGACCCCTATCAGAAATGATGATTTTCATTAAACTGTGTAGAATATAATGACGTTTAGTAGCCTCTAAATGTATGCTTTATATTTTCATGGCCAATGATTCTATCTACATCTTTGTTGGTGATTAATGATATTGCATTGTGAACTTCATCTTTATGGATTTGTTGCACTAAGATCTTGTTAGCCTTCTCTCCATGTTCAAAGTAATAATGTCGTGTTTTAAAATGACTTGTTCTGTTTCTTTTGTTGTCAAGAGGTTGATTGCAAAAGCCTTTTCCTAAAAAGTGCCTCATATGGACACCTGGTGTGTTTTGATCTATTCTGGTAATTTCACTGATTAACTCTGAGACCTTCTTGGTTTCTGATTTATTTTTGTGGGAAAGATATGAAAACTCTGTCCTCTTAAAATGCCTTCAGAGTTTCCAGAGTATTCCTGCAGAAAACTCTGAGCTGAATATAAATAATTCTGTATAGTTCTTGTCAGCTAATGACAGGGGTTAAGATGCCAGCAGTGAGATGAGTGTGTGTGGGGCATAGTGATGTGAGCTCCATAATCTGAGGGGCATGGTCGGAGATCACAATAGTTTCGTATTTTCAAAATTTGATTTTGGGCAAAGGAATTGTTATCTATAAAGAAATAATCAATTCTTGAGTAACCATGATGTACTAGTGAGAAAATGAATTTGCTCTTAAGCTTGGATTTAGTAATTATGGGTTTACTTTAAAGAATACAAGACACAATGTAATGCATTTTTTGATACATTACAGATACCACAGCTAGATACTCTAAGTGCAGACACTATCAGAATTACTACATGCTGCAGTATAAACTCACTTCAGAGTGAATGCGCCGTTTCCATGCTTACATCGTTATGTATAAAAACAGGGACAATCTTCTCTGGTGATATTCAGAGTCAACTGAGCCTGATGTAGGTAAAATAAGATCTCATTAAGGTCCCAGAGGTGTTGTTCTCATGATGGAGAAGACAATAATATCATGAATATCACTGGTACTACCAAATATTAATTTAATTTCGGCCACTGTAATTCATCATGCCATCTTTCCTCAAACTTGAACACCCCACCCCCAGGCATTACATATTACAGAGTCTTTGGGTGCAAAACGATGTCATCTGCCATGATGGAATCCAGACCTAGGAGCCATGGCATGGTCAGTAATGCATTCTCCAGGACTTATGCTTTGATATCTCAAGAGATGTTTTGCAAAGCAGATCACAGCAGGACTTTGCCATTACACCCCTATGCTCACCTATCTTCCAAGAATAATTTTACTGTGTCCTCTCCCTTAAGCAGCTCTCCAGGCCATTGTATTTTTTTTTTCACAAGCTGAGGTTAATTAAGGTAAAGGTGTTTCCAGTGTCAATAACAGCATCCCTATTAATGTCCGCACACTAAATGGCACAATTAATAAGGGCAATAATGTTCATAAAATGGTGAGCTTAGCCCCAGCTTACTGGTCCTTGTCTTTCTGAGGTTTGACCCTGGGTGTTTCTCTGCTAGAGGGTTGCTCCTTTTTACCCTTCAGAGCAGCCCAGTCCTTCTCTATCTCTTTACTAGAGATTGTACCAAACTCACTTTGACCCTGAGTGTGACTGCAAGGCTTGGGTTATATGCACCTAACATGCATCAAACAATGTGTTATTCTGACATATCCGGGTTCCACTTTAAAACAAGTGCACAATATTCATAAACAAAGCCATTGATCGATTGCAAGGGACCTTGCCAAGAAGCCAGTAATTGTCCTTCAACTTCTGTCTGGTGGTCAGCTGGTAAAAAAGCTTCCAGGAAAGCCGTAGAGAAACAGGGCCAGTCTTTAATATTTCCTTTCTCTGCCTGCCACCAGTAGCGGGGCAGGGCCCTGAGGGTGTAGTTCTTGAATGCGTCTGCCTTCAATTAATTAAAAAACCCCCTGCTGATTTACGGGAGGTTTTCCCGGGTTTGGAAACTCCAGCTGTACGGTAGGTACAGGAGTTAAGGTGAAGGACGGCCGCATTTCAGCTAATGATATCACATGGTGCAGTGTTTGAAATCGCAACAATATTTTGCCTCATCGCTTCTGAATCTCCTCCCTTACACTGTTGAAAGTGCCTTTGCAAACAGTTTAACAGCTTCTGTTCCAAACTTGTGAAATGATCTCGCACCCACTCATATACTTCAGTCACTGGCACATCCACATACCTATATAGAGCATCTTCCTGTGTTTCCATACCCTCCACCATTTCACTAAATGGACTAGAAGCACCTGCACGTGCCCATTTGGCATATTCAGTGGTCACTTTTCTTTTATTCTATCTTATTTTTTATCTTTTTTTCTTTAACCCATTGGTCAATTTTTTGGCTTTTACAAATGTAAATTCAGAGTTCCAAGAAGAATGTGTTTAATTAAGTTTCACTCTTTTATGTTAATTATATACCCTCTGTTCTCTGTAGATTTCCAATATTTCCTCATTCTTATATTGTTTAATGCTGTTTTCTTCTATTTTTTTTGGATGCATCCTCTTTTAAGCCCTCTCCATTCATATTGTCCATTCCACATCTTTTCAGATTAATTCTTATTGTAGAGTGCCACTTGACAATTCCTTTCCTTTGTAAGATATCGTTTTCCTCAATTGAATCCTGAAGGAGTTGGCTGTGGTTTGGCATCTGAGGAATGTGAACACTTAGGTCTGTTCAATTTGTTCTCTATGAAGTCCTGAAATTAATATATATATATATATATATATATATATACTGTATATATATATATATATATATACTGTATATATATATATACTGTATATATATATATATATTTGAGATAAATTGATCACTAAAAAACATACATTCATGCCAATCTGACCCTAGTTTACATTAAAGTGAATTCAGATTGGGGTTTAAAAGTAAAAATAGTTATAGTGTCACAATCAGCAAGGCAGTGAAGTTAGCATTGGACAAAGAAATGGCAACTTCTGATGCAATGTCCCCTAGCAATAGGAACATACAGTACATCATGACAATGGCTTACCAAAATGGTGGTAACTGACAGAAAAGAAAAATGATGTCACAGTAGATATATAAACATAGTGAAAAAATAAAGGACAAAGCTAAGATAATTCTAAAGTAGATATAGTAGGTAAAAACCTCAGAAAATGTATAAAGCTCAGAAGAATTAACGGAAAATCTCAGACTTGTAGCAACAGAAGCCATCATGAGCAGCTACTACTTAGGCAAAGATGAAACAAGGAAACATTGTCTCATGTTCTATAGACCATATCATAGGGAGCAATAAGTCTTCAGCAATTGGAGTCGGTTATAAGCATCCTCACTAGCACCATCACTTCTTTGTGTGGAACCTGTTCAGCTCTGGACTATAAAGCACTATGGAGGTTGGTGGAATCGAAGATAAGATTATGAGCCACAGCTCCCATCTGTTCTGGGCATATGTACTGTATAACAGACTGACTTAAAAAGGGCAAGTGGTGTTATTAAAGACCTCAGTCATCCTACATAGTCACTTTTCTCACCACTCCATTCTGGCAAATGGTTCAGGACCATAAACAGTCGATCATATGGAAGATGTGTGAACCCATACTTAAATGTAAGCCAATCATATGTTCCTTGCTATGACTATTGTTGAATATGGTGCATTAAAATCATATTCTAATTTTTTATTGTTTAATGCAGTTTTTAGAGCCAGTAAATATATTACATTTTTATTGTTTTGTATGTAAAATATTAGTGGAGGAAGATGCACACAGGTAGATTACATCCTATGCAGAGGAGTTGATCTGAATTAGACTGATGACTGCAAAGTGGTGGCAGGGGGAAAGTGTAGTTAAGCAGCATAGGATGGTGGTCTGTAGGATGATGCTGGAGATCAAGAAAAGAAAGAGAGTGAGGGCAGATCCAAGGATCAAATGGTGGAAGTTGAAAAAGGAACTATGATGTTTGCTGATGACATTATGATCTGTAGCGATAGTAGGAGCAAGTTGAGGAGACCCTGGAGAGGTGGAGATATGCTCTAGAGAGGAGAGGAATTAAGGTCAGTAGGAACAAGATAGAATACATGTGTGTAAATGAGAGGGAGGTCAGTGGAATGGTGAGGATGCAGGGAGTAGAGTTGGAGGTGGATGAGTTTAAAAACTTGGGATCAACAATTCAGAGTAACGGGGATTGTGGAAGAGAGGTGAAAAAGAGTGTGCAGGCAGGGTGGAATGAGTGGAGAAGAGTGTCAGGAGTGATTTGTGACAGATGGGTATCAGCAAGAGTGAAAGGAAAGGTCTACAGGATGGTAGTGAGACCAGCTATGTTATATGGGTTGGAGACAGTGGCACTAACCAGAAAGCAGGACACAGAGCTGGAGGTGGCAGAGCTAAAGATGCTAAGATTTGCAGTGGATGTGACGAGGATGGACAGGATTAGAAATGAGTACATTAGAGGGTCAGCTCAAGTTGGACGGTTGGGAGACAAAAGTCAAAGAGGTGAGATTATATTGGTTTGGACATGTGCAGAGGAGAGATGAGGGGTATATTGGGAGAAGGATGCTAAGGATAGAGCTGCCAGGGAAGAGGAAAAGAGGAAGGCCTAAACAAAGGTTTATGGATGTGGTGAGAGAGGACATGCAGGTGATGGGTGTAACAGAACAAGATGCAGAGGACAGAAAGATATGGAAGAAGATGATCTGCTGTGACAACCCCTAATGGGAGTAGCCAAAAGAAGAAGAAGATCTAAAATATTAGTGTAGAGTCTGTAGAGCTTATAGAAGCAAAATTACAAAAAAATTGGGCCTGCTGTAAATCTCTCGTTTCACCATCTCAAAAGCAGAAATAAAAAAATAAAAATAAAATGGACATGACTGTCCCTACCTAAGTTTACTTTGAGATGAACTATTCATGGCTGATTTTTGAAATTTGATTTTTAGGAGACAGGCTCCAGCTTAATGTAAATCTTCAAGGGGCCTGAATGCAGACAAGTAAAAAATAAACAAACTAATAATGGTAAAAATTAAAGGAAAAATAACAAAACATATTTACATCAAACCTCCTTGTCAGCTACTCTGAGGAGCAACAACGAAACATTCATTTCGATCTCAAATGTAAAGACAATCAATTCAGTAATAAGTTGATCTTCTTGATTTGTGTCTCACCCAGCTCTCTCTTTTTTATTTTTTGCAGAGTACTGACGAACATAAAATTTTACTTTTTATTTATTTATTCTTTAACATTGCAAAAACTATAGACTTTACTGCATTTTCAAATTTTTTTAAGCATGAAGAAAAAAACTGTAATGTTGATAGGCTGAAATTGTGCATTTCGTTATGACTGTTGCTGCTGAAAAGTGGGTTGATTAATGTACCATCTTCAAATTGTGAAAAAAGCTCTAAAAAGTAGATATCATTATTTTTCTATAACAAAAAGATCATTTTATTTTAAAACAAACTGGGTATCTATGCTAATAAAACCGTTGTATGATTGTAATTTATAGCAGATTGTAATTGTAGATGCTTTAAAGTGGAACAAGCTGATCTGAGCCTCATTAACGAAGACTCACTGCCAGAAAACAATAGCCCTTGTATGAAACTATTGTTTTAGGCAGACATTAAAAGTATATACTCAAGTTATGGAGAGATAAACAATGTGGTACTACTTAATGAGCAATCAGGCAATGAAAGCACAAATGTACTACTCTGTGTGCTGCATAAGCACATCTCATGAAAAAAACATTAAAATGGTATGATATAAGATGTCCTTGTGGCAGCCGTCTGCCCCTAGAATAAGACAAAGTAAGTTAAAACTAAAAAAGAAATGCAACATTTCTAAACAAAAAATACAAGCAAAGTATGAAGGCCATATATGGGAGTTGAACCGCTCTCTGATTTTGGGGTGATGTCTCTACTTACCCACTGCTCCATTATTAAAAAGCACTCTCCTCTGTTCCTAGGAGAAGTGAATAGTATTCACCACAATGAACAAGTTTTTGTTTCAGTTAAATATTTCAGATAAAGGAACATACTTTTTAAAATTTGTGAATAGTAAGAACCTTATTTATGTGTAATTTACTCATGAAAATGTGTTCATACATTCATACTTGTTTTGCCAAGTAACAAATGAAACACATCTAACAGTTGTAAAAGTTAATATGGTCCAGTTTGGATATATTTGTTCATGCATTATTTGTCATTTTCAGTAACATTTCAGATGGTTTCTTTAGGTACATATGCCTGCCTTGTGCCTTGCCCATAAAAGTCTGGTACATGCCCCCTTAAAAAGTATTATGTAAAGAGATTTACTATGCAAGGAGCAAAGGGTACATAAATGATAAAAAGATGCTCCTTATTACATTACAATTGTCCTTATTTAACATTTGTTGCTTGTTTGTATTAGTTTTTCATTAGCTTACAAACTTTCTGGTTTAGTTAAACTTTTACTAAGAATTACCTTTAAGTTTCTGTATATAGAAAATATGTTTTGCATTCTGTTCCTGATTGCATACTGGTATTACCACCAGACCAAAAGTACCTTTTATGCTTTGGTGAGTTAATAATCATTTCACAATGAGAAAATATTTTTTAAAAATTGTACATTCATTTTCCTTTTTCTCTGTCATTTATTTAATAAACACTTCATGCATAGAAGTATCATTATTTTAAAATGTGTTTGAGCACTGTCAATGTCAAACTTACATGTATGACCACCTTCAGTTGTGTAACTCTGTTTGACAAATCCTTAATTTATTCATTCACTTTCCAAACCTGTTTATTATAGTGCAGTTTCACTTTGAGGAAGAACCCATGCTAACAGCATCTGGCACAAGGAAGACACCAACTCATGAGTAAGTACTAATCCATCACATGGAACACTCACTAATTCTCTGCTAACAGGCTAATTTAGACCTGCCAAACATCCTAATCTGCACATCTTTAGTGAAGGAAAAAACTGTATTGTAATATAGATAGTTCCGGAAATATCAGCACATTTCATAAACAAGAAAGTTAAAGATTCATGGAAATAACTTTTTGAATTGAAGATTTGCCTCTCACCCTCATTCATTGCTCAAGAGTCCCCTCCTCAATTCAAAAAGTCATTTCTATGAGGCTTTAGGCTTCCTGTATATGCTATGGGCTGTTAAATTTGCATTGATTTAATAACATTTTAGAAAAAAAACATGTGTTTTGCACATTTTGAGTATACGACTGGATTATGTTATATGAGTAACATATTTTTAATTAGTTATTCCATGGACGTTTTACGCATCTACTTCCACTGTACAGCATTGGTCACTATTGGTTTCTATCTATACTAATAAAGGCAAAGCCCTCACTGACTGACTGTCTGATTCTACTCACTCACTCACTCATCACTAATTCTCCAACTTCCTGTGTAGGTAGAAGGCTGAAATTTGGCGGCTCAATCCTTGCAGCTTACTTACAAAAGTTAGGCAGGTTTCATTTGAAATTCTACATAACGGTCATAACTGGAACCTACTTTATGTACATATATACGGCAATAGACTGAGCTCGGCGCCGTGAGGCTGAGTTGCATCCCACATCATCACACCTCCCACGTAATTGAGTGCCTGCCCATATAAGGTCGCGAGTCAGCAGCAATCCAATAGACACACTGCCACTAAATATTCGCGGGTGAAGGGCTGTGCTTATGCAAACGAAGATGAGATGGTAAGGGAGTTTGGCACAAACTCAGCAAAGTGCGAGAGAAAAGTTTAAGTGCCGGGTCTTAGCTAACATTAAATAAAGCCGTGGACATCGTGCACAGCTGAGAACCTTCGATGCATGTACTCGAAGCAGCTCACATGAACTGACTGTGAACGCAGTACACAGAGAACAAGCAAGACCTCCAAAGAGTGCAGAGACTTTTGATCACGTGAATGTGTCTACAAAAGTGGCGTCTCTTGCCCTGCAAAAATGCTATAGCGGACGAAAAGCCGGTGCAGCGCTGCTATGCCGGGCTTCGAGACGCTGACTGCGCTTCTGCCTTAAGTGAAAGTAAGCACTTTTCATTTTTCCTCCTTCTCCTGAGCTATAGCCCAGACAACTGCAAACACGGATCCTTTCTAGACCGCAGAAAACTAATATTAAGGCCGCGACTTTCTTTAGCACGTATACAATTATGAGGTCGCGGGAAGACACGCACAGGAGTGGAGGACCGACAATGCCATCCCGCCGGTTAATAGCAGGGCCGCTCTCCAGTCTACACGACCCACCACAACGGTCCCCAAAAGGCACTCATATCATCAGTGAAGACGCTCTCTACACTATATACTGTAAAACAAAAGGCAAGTTTCCTTTCTTTACACCTTTTTCCTTTTATCCCAAACCAAAGCCTTTCTCTCTTAACACAGCAGAGGACACAAAACTAATTTTCTTTAATTGCTTGGTAATGCGGTAAGGCACATTACCACAGGCAAAATTTGATGTTCACATAGAAAATGTAATTTCTATACCTACAGCCGTCGCAGAGCACTTTCAAAAAGGGATCTACTACGAGAGATGATCCATATACATTTTAGCTGCTGTTGGTACTACTTACCTGTTGTCTTATACTGTCTTTAAAATGTAGTTTACCTGAGACCACTCAGTAGTGCTCAATGTATATTTACTTTTTAAAACGCTAATGTGTTACTGTTTAATAACTTAGAGACTACATTTTATTTTTCGCTTGCACTCAGTGATCAAAGCCAATGGTAATCAGCTATATATATAGATATATATACACACATCAGACACATATACATATATATATATATATATATATATATATATATATATATATATTATATATATATATATAGTGACAGATTAGGGTTTCCCTCACACCCTGTACCCTCAGACCACACGTCAGACACCAGATAAAAGTCCAATAATAATATTTATTAATAATAATGTGCACAAAGCACGCCTCCACAATTCTCAATAACCATAAACCAAATCACAAATAAACCAATCCTCCACTCCCAGAGCTTAGCCACCCTGCCTCCCAACTCAGCTCGTCCGCTGGGATTTGCACAGTCCTTTATAGTCCTTGACCTGGAAGTGTTTGTCCCTCAGTCCATTTGACTTTCTATCACTTCCGGGTCACGTGAAAACTTCTCTTTTGCTTCAACCTGGAAGTACGCTCATTCCTCCTGTTCACGGACCAGGACGCACTTCCAGGTTATAGGTCACATATGAGTCTACGAGCCTCGCTACAGCGATCTTGTGGTCCCCAAGGTTTCCAGCTGGAATTGGGCACGTCCATGTTGTCGGGAGAGCTCCTCCTGGTGGCCTGGGGATGAGGGTTGGCAACTCTTGCGGATATCTATCACACACACACACACACACATACATATATATATACATATATATACATACATATATATATATATATATTGTGTGTGTGTATATATAAACTGCTCAAAAAATTAAAGGAACACTTTGAAAACACATCAGATCTCAATGGGAAAAAGAAATCCTCCTGATATCTATACTGATATAGACTGGGTAATGTGTTAGAACGAAAGGATGCCACATCGCTTGATGGAAATGAAAATGATCAACCTACAGAGCCCTGAATTCAAAGACGTCCCAAAAATCAGAGTGAAAAATTATGTGGCAGGCTAGTCCATTTTGCCAAAATTTAATTGCAGCAACTCAAAATTGTACGCAGCACTTTGTATGGCCCCTGTGTTCTTGTATACATGCCTGACAACATCGGTGCATGCTTCTAATGAGATGACAGATGGTGTTGTGGGGGATCTCCTCCCAGATCTGGACCAGGGCATCACTGAGCTCCTGGACAGTCTGAGGTGCAACCTGGTGGCATTGGATGGACCAAAACATAATGTCCCAGAGGTGTTCTATTGGATTTAGGTCAGGAAAGTGTGGTGGCCAGTCAATGGTATCAATTCCTTCATCCTCCAGGAACTGCCTGCATACTCTCACCACATGAGGCCAGGAATTGTCGTGCACCAGGAGCCACTGTACCAGCATAGGGTCTGACAATGGGTCCAAGGATTTCATCCTGATACCTAATGGCAGCCAAGGTGCCTTTGTCAAGCCTGTAGCGGTCTGTGTGACCCTCCATGGATATGCCTCCCCAGACAATCATTAACCCACCACCAAACTGCTCATGCTGAATGATGTTACAGGCAGCATAATGTTCTCCATGGCTTCTCCAGACCCTTTCACTTCTGTCACGTGCTCAGGGTGAACCTGCTCTCATCTGTAAAGCACAGGGCACCAGTGGTGCATCTGCCAATTCTGGTATTCTATGGCTTAATGCCAATCGAGCTGCATGCTGCTGGGCAGTGAGCTCAGGGCCCATTAGAGGACATGGGGCCCTTGGGTCACCCTCATGAAGTCTTTCTGGTTGTTTGGTCAGAGACATTCACACCAGTGGCCTGCTGGAGGTCATTTTGTAGGGCTCTGGCAGTGCTCATCCTGTTCCTCCTGCCCAAAGGAGCAGATACTGGTCCTGCTGATGGGTTATGGACCTTCTATGGCCCCTCCAGCTCTCCTAGAGTAACTGCTTGTCTCCTAGAATCTCCTCCATGCCCTTGAGACTGTGCAGGAGACACAGCAAACCTTCTGGCAATGACACGTATTGATGTGCCATCCTGGAGAAGTTGGACTACCTGTGCAACCTCTGTAGGGTCCAGGTATCACTTCATGCTACCAGTAGTGACACTGACTGTAGCCAAATGCAAAACTAGTGAAGAAACAGTCAGAAAAGATGAGGAGGGGAAAATGTCAGTGGCCTCCACCTGTTAAACCATTCCTGTTTTGGGGGTCATCTCATTGTTGCCCTCTAGTGCATCTGTTGTTAATTTCATTAACACCACAGCAGCTGAAACTGATTAACAACCCCTCTGCTACTTAACTGACCAGATTAATATCCCATAAGTTTCATTGACTTTATGCTATACTCTGATTAAAAAGTGTTCCTTTAATTTTTTGAGCAGTATATATATATATATATATATATATATATATATATATATATATATATATATATATATATATACGCCTTCTTCCACCCACTCCGCTACTGAATGAAGGAGGGCCTCTAAGGAACCCGGATGGGCTCCAGCTGCTTCCTGGCATTCCTCCGCAGACACGCCCCAGTGTGGCGGAAGTGCTGACTGCGCACCGGAAGCCCCTTTCGGGTGTCCCGTCTTCTTCCCCCATCACTTCCTGGTGTGGCGGAAGTGCTGGGCTCCAGGTTTCTTCAGGCACTGGGCTGCCAGGGAGGTGGCCACGGCCACTACAGGGTTGGGCTTCCCAGGGTTTTGGCCCCAATACAACCAGGGCGGTTGCCCCTTGCGTCTGGAGGAGGTACAGGCCCCTCCTGTCCTCCTGGCTCCCGGCTGGGCTCCACCCCAGCCGGATGCCACAAATGTATATGTGTATATGTATATATATGTTTATGTGTGTGTGTATATATATGTACAGATATATATATATATATAGTATATATATATATATATATATACAGTATATATATATATATATATATGACAGCAACACTCATAACAGTGACAGAACAATTACATTGACAATCATGTTACGCTATTTTTAAAATGTTTCCTTTTCTTTTTCATAACTTCTTTAACTCATTACTTCTCCACTGCGAAGCGCGGGTATTTTGCTAGTTATATCATAAATGTGTTCTTTCCATTCTGCAAGAGATTACATTTTTTTCTCAGCCATCACTATAAACTGCATAAGGTAGATAAAATTAATACTCCACCAAAATAATATTTTAATTCTGTACAAATGGGGCAAAATAATTCAAATGTTTCCATGTTTTCAATATGATCTTCCTTTTATATTAAAACAAATGAATCTATTGTAATATTTGTTATAAGTAGACCATGTGCTTACAGG
>NC_053169.1:58323087-58350767 GCF_016835505.1 Polypterus senegalus
CCAACATTGGACTATCTATTGTTTTGTTTTTTTCACTTCAGTTGGCCACCTACTCCTGTTTGTCGCTCATTTTTAGCCATCAGCCATTATTTGTTGCTAAATCATTTGTCCCACCAATTCTGGTGTATGTTTCTTTCTTATTTGATTAGGTTATTAAGAACCCAAAGACTGTTCTTTTGTATTTGATCCCTATCTTCATCTGTTTCTTGCCCAGTGTTAACTTCCCTTTGATTCTATTCTTGCACACCTGGACCTCCATTTTTTTATACCGTAATCAACTGGGACTTTCTGCTTTTTCTTGAGTTGTTCACCCATTTCCAAAGAGGGACATTATTTTGCCTTTCGTTACATTTCCAAAAATTCCCAAACCACTTGTGTGACTTGGATGTTCCTAGTTTTTGTCAGGATGTGGCTGATGTCCATTGCTGCAAAGGTTATGGGAGGTCCTTGTCAATCTTTAAACTGGTTATTTATCACGGAGAATCTTAGGCCAAAGTAACTTTGTTAGAGGTCAGAACATTACCAATAGAATGTCCTTGGTTAAGTAGTCACAAAACAAAAATATTGTGTTAAAATATCACAGGCATCAATAGGAAATGAAATCTTTTTTCATCTTTTCTCTTCAACTTATTTAGCATCCCTAATTTCTCCAAGCCAATATCTTACTAAACTCATGATACCCAAAGAGCTTTCTAGAAGTTGTAGTGCAGTGCAAACAAACAGTGCCTATGCCAGTGATACTACGACTACACAGGACTCCTGGCCTTGTTCAAATGCCATTAAAAAGAAAGTGGGGTAAAATTTCTGTGTCTAATCAAGATTAGCAGATCTATTCATCTGGAAGGTTTGCACACCATTTAATGGGAAAACTGTGGTCCATGAAAACAGATTTGGTTTAATTAGACTCATTGTTGTTTTAGCCTTTGTTTCAAAATTTGGGCAAATAATCTGTATGAATTGCACCTTTTGAAATATTCAAATGTTTATCATTATTGTTCGGTACTTTTACTTTGTACTATCAAAGATTTTGCACTCTGAGAAAAAATGGTCTCCAAAGAATAAAAAAGTTAATGTAAATGCCCTCTACTAATGATTTAGAGTTCTAAATTAATGACCCTTTTTAATCTTACATCAGATATATCTAAGGGAACAATTTTACAAACCATTTAAACATATCTTAGATTTCCTTCCCCAGACAAGAAATCATTTTCAAAATCAAATGAAAAATCCTACAGGGATTTTGGACATTTCAACAGAACTGACCATATTTTCCTCAAAAATATTACCACATTTAAATGCAAGGACTTTTTCATATTTTAATAGATAAATGCTTTTTCAGTACCACAATTTCACTTTTTCCTGGTATGAATTCTAAAAAAAACATATTATATTCTTCTATTGAATTGTTAATTTGAATTAAAAATAAACAATATACAATGTACCTTTATTTACATTATTTGCAAGTTCTTGATAGCTTAATACATTTTTTCTCATCTTCTAAGTATTCACTGATTACCATTTTTATTCAACCTTATTTCATTTTAAATTTCTGGTTAACAAAAGGGCTAATAAACACTACTACACATCATGCATTATGATTTGTAATGCAAAAGCTGGTGTCAGTCAACCATGAAAATTTCATCATATGATTTAAAAGCAGCTGACAACGTGGTTGCTGATGTCAAATAAGAGGACAATTAGCTGTTTTCTTCTTCTCGGTATTTAAATAAATTTAGATAAAAAGCCTATCTTCCTTTTATTTGCTGAGTTTGTATTACAACATGAGGGTCCAACCAGCCTGACAAATTTCAAGGCTTGAGCCCCTGGTTGTTAATAGCAGAGGAGGAGAAATGCCCTGGCAGACTGGAATGAATTGTGCCTGTTTAGGCCCAGACATGTCATGGCTAGACAAAACTTATAGAGCCTTTTGACCTTTCTGGCTGACCTGTGTTATAAAGTGACCATAAAATATTGAGTTGCAGACAAAATTAGTTCCCCCCCCTTTCCCCAAGGCTTTGTCCTTTTGCAGATGTGGATTTCAGCGTTTGAGATGCTATGCAAAAAGTTTTGTGTGAAGCAATACTAGTTGTTATAATGAAAAAATAAAAGGTTTATATAGTAAACTGGTCAAAGTGAAAAAGTGAAATACAACAAAAGAATGCAGTACATGAGGAAATATGTTTTGTCGCAAAATATTTAAACAGCTTTAAAGCATCCAGCTATTGATACATGATAATGGTGGCAGCACTGAAATACATTTTTTTACACTGCTGCTTCACAACTCCATGATCCAAGATTTGAATCCCAGACTAGGCACTGCCTGTAAACAGCACAGTCTTTGTTCGACTTGTGGATTTTCTTCAACCACCGCATCTGTTCCTCCTCACATCCCAGAAATGCACAGGTATTCGAACCATAAACCAAAATGGCAAGTAAGAATGTACCTGGGCTGTGCTCTCAGTGAACTGGTGCCCCATCCAGAGGGTTTTTCTGGATTGTGGGGGAAAACGTAGGAATTGGTTGTAGGTTAAAAAAAGCATTGAAAGAGAAAAAATTGAGCCCCAGGTACATAGAAAACAAAAATCTTTTCTTGAGGAAAGCACTAAATTCTAACCCCTCTGAATACTCCAAACCTCTACCTTCTCACCTTTTGTCAATATTTACCAGATTAGCACTGTTCCCTCCTACTGTATTTTTAGTCTTTTTATCTAGCTACTTATCTTTTTGTTAAAAACACTCATGTTAATTTTTAATTGATACCCTTTACTTGAATATGGTTATAAGTACATCAAATATTCACTTGGTGACAGTGGGAGTATTTGAAAATTTCCCCCTGGACTACATAATGAAAAGGAAACAATCAGATCATTTTTTTCTTGTAATCTCTACAGTGTTTACAGAAACATATGCTTAATGTCATTAATATTTTAACACAATGTTAAAAAAATTACATTTTTTTTTGAAGGAAATCACCTTTCATTTGTTTGTGAAAACATATAAGGTAAGGAACTTATTTGTATATAAATATTAATATTTCTATATTTATTCTGTATGGGAGACAATATATATATATACATAGTCACACACGCACTTGGATGCAGCCCAATGGGCGTCTAATGCATGTCTTCCTTCTTCTGCAGATCCCAAAGTAAACCCACACGTCATTTCCGGTTCTGCTTCTGGTGACCTCCATCCACTCTCAAGCCTCTCATCATTCCAATTTCCCAGCGCCAGAGACCTGCCTTTTCCTTCTGACCCCACTAAAAAACCACAATTCCTGTTAGATAATGCTCAACATGAGTTTGACTCAGTCCAAAGAGATTACTCTGATACTTTACATAATATACACACACACACACATATATACAGTCATCTGGAAGGTTTTCCCGGCGCATCACTTTTCCACTTTTTTGTTATGTTACAGCCTTATTCCAAAATGATTACATTTATTTTTCCTCAAAATTTCTACCACAACACCCCATCCCGCAACGTGAAAAAGTTTACTTGAAATTTTTGAAAATGCATTCAAAATAAAAATTGGAAAGCACATGTACATAAGTATTTACAGCCTTTGCCATGAAGCTCAAAATTGAGCTCAGGTGGACCCATTTTCCTTATCATCCTGGATGTTTCTGCAGCAATTGAGTCCACTGTGGTAAATTAGTTGATTGGACATGATTTGAAGGCACACCCCCGTCCATAAAGGTCCCACGTTGAAGTTCATGTCGACCAAACCAAGCATGAAGTCAAAGGAATTGTTGTAGACCCCCAGACAGGATTGTCTCGAGGCACAAATCTGGGGAAGGTTACAGAAAAAATTTCTGCTGCTTGAAGGTCCCAATAGGCACAGTGGCCTCCATCATCCGTAGAAGGAAAAAGTTGAAACCACCGACTATTCCTAAGCTGGCTGGCCATCTAAACTAAAGCGATCGGGGAAAAGGGGGCCTTTGGGTCGGGAGGTGCCCAAAAAGAACCCGATGATCATTCTGTCAGAGCCCCAGAGGTCCTCTGGGGAGAGAAGGAGCCTTCCAGAAGGACAACATCTCTGCAGCAATCCACCAATCAGGCCTGTATGGTAGAGTGGCCAGACAGAAGTCACTCCATAAAAGGCACATGGCAGCCCGCCTGGAGTTGCCAAAAGGCACCTGAAGGACTCTCCAGACCATGAAAACAAAATTCTCTGGTCTAATGGGACAAAGATTGAACTCGTTGGTGTAATGCAGGCTCCGTTGGGAAACCAGGCACCACTCATCACAGGCCAATACCATCCCTACAGTGAAGCATGGTGGTGGCAGCATCATGCTGTGGGATGTTTTTCAGCACAGGAACTGGGAGACTAGCGGGATAAAGGGAAAGATGACTACAGCCATGTTCAGGACATCCTGGATGAAAACCTGCTCCAGAGCGCTTTTGACCATCGACCATCCAGGCTGGACTTTGGGACTTGTGGGTTTGTGTGCACTTGAACTTTTGTAAATATATTGTAAATAAACGTGGGGGTGGTGGAATTGCAACATGTCTGCATGTCTGTGCTTGGTCTCATTCACAATATATATATATATATATATATACATATATGTGTGTGTGTGTGTGTGTGTGTGTATATATATACTGTAGTGTGTGTCAAACCATAATCCATGCACCATTTTGATTCTTGACTTTTGTTGAAAATTTACATTTTTCCACTGATGCCTTAAGATGGAAATTTGTTTTAGTGCCATTTCTATTGAATTATATTGAACATATGACTTTAAAGTTTTTTTCATTTTTGCTTAACTTTTAAACATAATAAATGGGGGCAGACAGTGGTACAGGATATTGTTGCTGCCTCTCAGGAGACCAAGGTTCTGGGCCAGGTCCTTCGTGTGGGTTGATGTTTCTCTGAATCGTAGTTTTTCTTCAAGTGTCGTTTTTCCCACTGTCCAAAGGCGTGCATGTTAGGTCAATTGTGATGCTAAATTGGCCCTAATGTGTGTTTGGTGTGTACATGTGTATTTGCTCTGTGATGGACTGGTGCCCTGTCCAATGTTTGTTCCTGCATTGTGCCCTATGCTGGCTGGGATAGGGGTCCCAAACCCCCCTGTGACCCTGGTCTGGATTAAGCAGGTTACAAAATTACATGAGAGGGAAGAATTGTGTCTTCCAGCTGCCTTTTGTGTGATGCCTCATTTTCATACTTTTTTAATTAACTTTCAAGTACAATATGGTTATAAATGATTCCCTATTTGCCTATATATGAGGGGGTTTAAGGTTAGTGAAGACCCAAGAGTATTTGATCATTTTATTTTATGCTACTGACTATACATTATTATCATTATTATTTAACTATATTTTTACGTGAGCAACAGTAGAAAAGACTAATGCTGTCACTTTGTTCTTTCTGAAAAATCAGAAGAAAGTGTATTTATATACTCATTGTGTAAAATGTGTCATTCACTAATTCCACATCATCCAAACTTCTCACTCTTTCTCTCTCATTCTCTTTATTCATCATCCTCTCAAAGTAATTTTCCATCCATTCAACACACTATCTTTGTTTGTATGTTTCATTTTTATCCATTTATCATCCTAAGCTGCTGCTCTCTTTTCCCATCCTGGTACCTCTGCCTAGCCAATCGGTACAGGTCCTTTTTCTCTCTCCTTTGTGTCCAACTTCTCATGAAGTCATCATATACCTTATCTTTAACCGCCACCCCTCTCTGCACCTTATCCTCGTCTCTTTGTACCCTGTCTTCTTGCTTCCCTCTCTCTGATTATTTCACTGCTTCTTCTCCAACCTCTTCCTCTGATACTATCTTATACTTCCCCATTCAACCCCCAGGTTTTCCTGTCCCCCCTTCCTCTCTCAGATATCACACCAAGCACCCTTCTAGCTGTCTCCCTTACCACTTCTGCTGTAGTTGCCCACCTGTCTGGTAATTTATTACTGCCACCCAGAGCCTGTCTTACCTACTCCCTGAACTCCACCTTTCAGTCTTCTTTTTCCCAAATTCCAAAATTTGATCCCTTGGGTTCCCTACTCTACCCCCTCTTATTGATCTCCAATATCATCCTACAGACCACCATCCTATTCTGCCTAACTATGCTTCCTTTGTCACCACTTTGTAGTCTTAATCTCCTTCAGTCTGAGTCTCCTGCATGGGATATAATCCATCTTCTTGCCTCTTCCTCCACTCTTGCATGTCAGCTTTTTTCTTGCTTTTTAATTTTATTGCAGATACAGTCTATGGATTTTCCCGTTGACAAATCTATCTGGTTAAACTGAGAAAACCCAAAAACCCTCTATCTATTTTCTATTCCTACCTGTACATGGTGAAGGAGAAACTGACTGAGCCTCAGGTTCCTGGACCTTAAGGGAAAAGTTCTAAACATTGCAATACCTCATAAATGATAAATGATAAATGAAAAAAAAGATTTAATAAAATTTAAATTTTGACACCTTAATGGTGCAATCTGTTAATATTTTGCATCCAGTTACATCAAACAAATCAAAATGGAAATGTCATGTCCAACATATAGGATTTTCAATTAGGCTTTTTTAATTTATTCTCAAGTGACGTGCTGATAAAGGGTTTTCTTTTTATTCTGCAATAAAATATTATTAATCATAAGTTTTTATTTACTCGTTTTTATAGATTATACAGTATTGGTTAATTTATTATATAATCTTATTACATTTATTGGCTATTAAATTATTGACAGCTTTAGACAAAAGTATACACATGAATTTTATCTGAAAAGTAGATTTTATATTTAACTCATTTTATGTATGACAATTTAAGTATCTGTTAAAAATATAGAACAAAACCCCTTACAAACCTCTTTTAACAAAAAATTATTGTCCATATTCAGTCTCCTTCACTACCAATGATAGTGTAAACAAAAAATATAAAACTAAGTGTAAGGGATATTGTTCAATTTAAAAAAACAAAACACTTAAGAACACATTAATTTAGATATGGTCACTTTATTGTATTTCAAGAGGTCTCTGATGATTTATCCGTTTACCCCCACATACAGATGTAAATTCAGCCATGAAATAATTTAGATATCCCATTTCTAAAAGTGCAATGTTATTTGATGTAAGGGAGAAAAATGAAAAACCAGGAAAAAAAACCAAACAAGCAAGAATCATTTTCCAAATCTCTAGGCTACTTTTCTATTCAGTTTGTTACGTTTCTTCATCAGAATTTTTTATGATGTCACAACTTACACATTTAAAAAATACAAAATTGCTTGTTTATTTTTTTCATTTACAATAAAGTGCATTAATTAGCTGTTTAAAAGTATTCAAGCTACCTACATTGCATGAAAATATGCAGAAATTGTTATAGATTTAAAGAGTTATAAAGGTATACATATGTTGAAAACTTTTAAAATATTACCCAAAATTCCTTCATGTTTTTCTTTTTCTTTTTTAACATTTTATTGAATTTATTAAAATCAAATTACATTCCATACAAAAAAAATCAAGTTTTTCAAAACTATGTTCCAAACAAATCCCAAACCCCATGATTTTCAGTTTACTTAACCTCCAAGAGTTGTATCCAGTAAAACACTGCATTTTCCTTGTGTGATTTGCTACAAATATTACAATTCTACTTATATATACTTGGGAAGTTAAGTCACTGATGTCACTTCAGCATTTCTAACTACATTAGGCAGAATTAATGTAATGGTCTGGTTGTATGTGTTTCAGAGTGATAGAGTGTAAGTTTACCATCTCAAACACTTAATAGTAGGAATATGGAAACATCACTTATCTCATTATGTTTGCTTTTTGAAATAATTCATTTGTTACTATGTTATCCATGGATGCCATCCTGATTTTATCTTTATAGTAACCGGGTTTCTTGTGAATCTTAGGCTTTGATACTTGTCATATGGTACACAATAGGTACTTTCCCCCCACAAGAAATTTTTTTTTATACAGGGTTTTTAGCTCCCCAGGAAAGTTTTTAGCATCTCCACTGCCAGGAACCAGGCTATTTGAAATTCCTGGGAGGTAGTTCCTTCAACTTTTTTAACCTTACTAGGGCATGTACTTTTTTTTCAACCAGAAACTATGGGGGGTGGGGCTTGACATGAATTGTGCTGATTGGTTGACACAAGCTTGTGGTGCTCCCGTGTTTCTCACATCCATATTAAAACACAAATGTAAACATGTATTTGGATCAAAATGACAGTAAGTTTCCAATCTATAAATCAAACATCGAAGTTCCAGTTCTTTATTAATTTTAGCTTTAAGGTGTGTTTGCAGGGATTTTGTCAGCAAAATCAAAATTTTAATTGTTTTTGCTCTTT
The DNA here is from genome assembly GCF_016835505.1 of Polypterus senegalus. Classification (NCBI taxonomy): domain Eukaryota; kingdom Metazoa; phylum Chordata; class Cladistia; order Polypteriformes; family Polypteridae; genus Polypterus; species Polypterus senegalus. The sequence goes on from NC_053169.1 coordinate 58,331,392, forward strand.
TTAAAGTGTTGACTGTAAGAAAGTACCACTTGTGTTTTCTGAAATAAGAGAACTGGCTTTGAATAAAGAAGGAGCATCAGGAATAATTTGGTGCAGGGCATTTAATTTTGTTCTGTATAAGCTTATAGAGTTGTTTTGTACTTCAGGTTATCACTTTGATCTGTTTAATCTCTGAGGGACATTAGTCTGTTTTAAAACACCACTATTAATTTGAACTGTGAATACATTTTTACTCCCGTTTGAAATATTTTTCTCAGCTCTGCTCTTTCCAAAATACATACTTTGATCGAAAACTGCTGTAGTAGCATCATTTGTTTTATTTTTCCTGGTTTGTTAGCCTATAAGAGTTGCATGTTGAATTTTTAATAGTACACCTGAATGCTAACATGAATCCCGTATTTTTTTTGGTAAAATTTTGTATAAATGAAGAAATATAGAAAATTGTTTCTGCTCTTCCCTTTTTTGGCTGCCTGCAGTATAATATTACCCAAAAATGTGTTTTTAACTTTCGTTTCTTACTTGTGTTAGCTGTTCTAAAAACATTTTTATCTGTTAATTTTCAGTAAGGAGACTGGGATGGGAGACGCTTTTTTTTGATTGATTAGCAAATTGTAAAAGCACTTTGTTGCTCTTTTTCCGATTTTAATTTTCTTTTTAAAAACAGAATTTATTAAAACATCTTGTTTTTTAAAATGACCTTTGACTTAAGACAAATTGATTTGTTTGAAACCATTTACATCGTGAGTTTTTTTTTGTAATGACTTTGTTTTAATGTTTCCATTAAAAAAAAGTGCCATAAGTAAGTAAATAATGGAAATGATTAAGTAAAGAAAATTTAAATTTTTTTGGAATAATGCAACTGAATGATAATTTATTAAAGTTTTTTAATTAAATACCATTTAAATCTTGAAAATCAGGGGGGGTGGCCTGGTTGAAAATTTGGGGGCCAAAGACCCTCCAAAAAATGAAAGTTGAAACATAAATCAAAGTTTCTTAAATTCCAGCCTAAAAATGGGAAAAAACTAATGGGCAAAGGGTCTGTAAAAATTAAAACAAAATTTTTGAATTAGTTTTTTAACTAACTTTTGAAAAAAATGTTTAAAATCATTACAAAATTTGGCTTTGGTTTACAATAAAAAATAAATGTAAATTTTCCCCCTTTCTTTTTAATGAATTATGGAAAAGACAAAACTAGCAGGGTGGTGTTTGTTTCTAAATTTTTTCGAAAAAAATAGTATACCACACTTTTGGTTTAAAAATTTGCAAAAGATATAATAGATGATGAAAAAAAAATGAAGTTTTTGCCTGAAGTGTTTATATACAGTTTCGAAAATGGAAAATGGGGGGAATATATGATTTTAATAGAATAAAGAGATTGTTACTCTATATTTTTTCCCAATGGGGTTTTTTTTTAGTTGTTTTTAAAGTAATAGCAAAAGTATTTTTTTGAGTTTACCCTCTTCAAGGATGTGTAAACAAAAAAAATTTTATGTGGAATGATTATGCTTCTTATTTTACAGTAGAGCTTTTTTCTGTAGGCTTTTCTAACTAACTATTAAGCTATTTTCTGACACTTGGGGGTATAGGTTGTTCCCGAAAGTCCCGACCCATACCTAAATATTGCAATATGTTTTTTTTTTAAAAGGGTGCTGTTTTGATGGATAGGTATAAACCAAATTTTAAATAAAGGGCGCTTTAAAACATAGGAACAAAACAAAAAAATTAAAATCTGATATTTTTTTTTGAAAGAAGGGGAACCGGGGTTTTGGGGGAACAAACCAAACCATTTCCCCCCCTTTTTGGGGAAAGGGTACCTATCTTCACAGAGGAACCGGGTTACGCGGCAGAAAAATCAGAAACAACTTGAGCCAGTTGTTGTTGTGTTTTGGCCCCGCGAGGGGAAAAAATATTATAAATGCGGGAAAGTTTTCCCCCAAAAAACCTTTCCCGGGCTGTGTTTAAAGGAGAGGGAGATCGGACAAAAATAACCCGCGTTTTTTTAAAGTTGAATAAAGTTTTTTGCAAAAGTACGAGACTAAACCGTAGGGGTAAAAAGGGACTAGCGATCAAAATAATCTAAAAACTTCAAATTTTCTAAAAACGTTTTTTAATGGTTGACGAATGCAATAAAACCTTGTATGTTTCCCAAAATCATATAACATGTTTGCAAAAAGTGTCTTTGTGTGACAAAATTAACATTAATAAAGTATATAGATCAAAAAAGTATTTTTCATTAATGATACTAAAATTAAATGTAAATTGAGTAAATGTAATGAGTGAATAATCTAAGTTTTAAAATAAAAAAATATGACAAAAAAAATCCAAAATCTTGGAAAATATTTTTTTCCTTTTTAAAGGGTTTTGGGGTGACTGAAGTGCACAAAGGGAAATTTTTCATTGTAAAAATTAAACAAACACAATAAAGTGTCCATAAATAAAATACCCCCGAAACCACTGTATATTAAGTTGGCTGAGGGTTTAGAGAGTACGGGCAGGGCTGAAACAAAAAATTATAATTTTCCGACTGGTGGAAAAATTTTTGCGGTAGAGGATTCTTACTTAAAGGGGGCCTTGGCCCCAAATGTCACTGATATTTTAAACCAACTGAAAAATTTTACTTTAAAACCCCTTTTCCCTCATTTTTGGTACCCATGATTCATCTTTAGGAATGGCATCTTTTTCCTGTCTACAATCAATGGAGGCTAACAACCCGGGGTTTTTCAGACATGTCACTGAAAGTTCAGTCCCCTTTACATAGTATGATTTTGATACATGTAAAGGAAACCTGTGAATTTTTCGGGAAAAGATATTTCCCAGATATTTTGGGGTAGTTTTTCAAAATTTGAAATCAATTTTGGATGAATGTTGGGTTTTCCCTAAAATTGGAAAGGTATTTTTTGTAAAACTTTCTTTCATTCCTTTTATCAAAAGGGTTCCCCCGTTCTTTTTATAATATACAAATGTTTACTTTTTTAAATACTACTTATTCAAATATATTATGGGGGGGGGATGTTTTAAAAACACAATTTGTTTAAAATTTTTCTTATGGCAAAAAATTTAAATATACATTTTTTAAAAATTCCTACCCCCATTTATTCAATAAAGAAATACTCTTTAAATTTTTTCATTCAACGATTTTAAAAACTTTTGTTATGATTAGTGATGCAAACCCCAGAGTTTGTTTATTTAGTTTTAAATCATGGAAGTGTTCGGGAACTTCAAAACCCTAAATACATTTAAATCAATGGGAAGGAGGAGCTGAACTAATTTTGAGTGGGAAAAATTAATGGGGGTGCTTTATATCCCCGGGCTAAAAAAAACTATCAACTATGATGGACATTGCAGCCAAACCCGGGGGCGTCACCTGCCCGCAAAAAAATAAAAAACGAAACAATAACTACAAACAAAAAACAAAAATGACCACAAACAGAATAAGTCCAAAAAAAAATAAAAGTGTTTCCCGGGGTCAAAATTCATCGCGGAATTTCTTTTTTTTTTCTTTGATATCTGTGCGATGTTTTACTTTGTTCTTTTTGGAAAACGAAAACCCCGACTGAAAAAACATCTTCTGGTTTTCTATTGTTTTCCCTGGGGCATGTGTTTTTTTTTTGGAAGGGGAAAGGTTTTTTGGGTTTTTTTTTGGCTGAAACCATTTGCTGAAATTGAGGCACTTGCCCCGGGATCAAAATTTTTACAAATTTATGTAATGTCAGTATTCATAATATTCTCTTATGGTCAGTTAATGTACCTCTGAAAAAAAAACTCATCCCCAAATTTACAGCAAACTGAGTTGGGAAATTTGTACTAATTTTGGGCAATAAAACAACGGGTAATAATGATCTAAAATTCCAAAAATCAGCCGAAAAAATTTTTATTATTTTTCCCAAAACCCCTTGTATTTTTTGGCTCATGGGGGGCCCCTTTGGGTTTGTTGTGGGGACTGCCCCATGTATAAATTCTAATAATAATAAAAATCTTTACATTTATAGTGCTTTTTCACTCCAAAAGTGTCGCAGGGGTTGGGCCGCCGGGCCCAACAGAAGAGCCCCCTTTGGATTTCAAGGGGTTGCCCGCCCTTCCAATTTTCATGCAGATCCCCAGCCTCCCACCACCTTTGCAAAAAAAGATGGAAGGAAAGTTTAAGGTTAAAATCAGAAGGAAATTTGTCGTGGATCAAGACTGTTTGCCTAAAAGAGCATCAAACACAGGGGGAAACTTTAAAAGGGAAATTTCCACAAAATTAAAATTTTTTTAGAAGAGAACCATAAACATGGAATAAATGGGGCTGGCAGCCGATGGGTTGAATTTTTCTTCTCAATAGATTTTCTAATGTTCCCAATTTACCCCACCACCTTTTACATCAGTGTTTTTCATCCTTTTTTATACAAAAACCCCCTTTTTGGGGGAACTGGGGGTCCTCCGGAGAAACAAATTCTATACAAACAGGGGAAAATATCACAATAATTCTGATTTCCCAGGAACACACGAAACCCATTGCACCCCTGCAACTCACTTAAACCTATGACAGTAATCAAAAACCCCCAGTAGAACCTGGTTCAAACCAGTGGATGGAAACACTGGTTTGGAAACCCCTTCCCCCAAAATTTTTTCAAATTGGCGTGTTAAAATGGTGTCCCAAAGGGGGTGAATCCAGCCTCTGCTATTTTTAAATACAATATAGATGATTTTGGGTAGAAATATAAAAACAAGTTAGTTAAGTTTGCGTGACCCAAATTAATGGATTGGAAAATAATCAGAAATTAACAAGGGAAGAGGAATTTGGGAAGCACACTTTAAGATTTACAGAGATCAACTAATGTAAAAGTAAATTAAAGTATTACACATAAGAAGAAAAAAATGTTAGATATGAATACATAATGGGGTTGGAAAGCTGAACCCTTTATGAGAAGGATTTAGGGTCTGGTGGACTTGTAAATCTTCGGACAGTATTGGGGAAAAAAAGGTTATGTAAAAAATGTTGTGTACAAGTCAATGGAGGTTTGCGGGCAAGAAATTTTTTTAAAAGATAGCTAAAATACAAACTTTTCATGTTGTAATAATACAAATGTTGACAAGTGTTTAATTTTAAAAACTGATGTCCAAGTATCAAATAAAACACTATCTACAAAAGCTATAAAAATAAAGGTGTTTTTTTAAGGACATAAAAAAATTTGGGCAATTTACATTTGCTGTCAGAAACCAATGTAAGATGTAGCTGTTTCTACATTTACTTTTTGCCCCGGCCATCTTGTCATATTTTCCGTCCTCACTTCCACATTTTTTTGATCATTTTTTTCCTTTTATTTCTTTCAGTAAAAAGGGAGACTAGAGACTTCTGACCCGGTCTAGTTCAAAAAGGCCCGGGTTTTGTATCTGGGAAAAGGTCGCAGTGTTTCAAATGCCACCATGAAAAATCAAGGGAAAGTTAACACCTTCCACTGATCCCAAAACACCCTTTAAAAATTAAATATTCTGAGAAACAGTCATTTTTTTTGTACTTTACTTAGTCCAAGGACCATTTAAATTACTTATATGTACATTTTAAAACTGAATCACCAGTAATATAATTTTTTTTAGCATGAATTGACATGCATATTCATCTGTGTAATCAGGAAAGTTTGGTAGACTGGATAAAAAGGTATAATATTTAAGCCTAAGACTCTATCTACCTGCAACCCAGCATTTCTGTGTTTGAGCTTTTGCTGGATAAAATGGTCCTGGAGTAAGGGTGGCAAAATGTCTTTTTAAAAATGTGATTGTTGGGATGGGTGATCTAAAAAAATCCCCCCTTTGGTTTGTATATCGATCTGGGGGTGCTGATCCCAGGGGGGACCCCAACAAAAAATATATTTGAAAGGCCCGATTAGAACAACCTGGGTCACATCCCCGGTACCATTGTGAAACCCAAAACCAATTATTAAGTCAAAAGTAACAAGTTAGTTTTTCGTTTAAAAAACTCTCAGAACCCTTTTTAAATTTTACAAAATAAGCATGATGTGGACGTGGGGGGCCTCAGCCCCCAAAACCCAAACAAGTAGGTCAGGCCCGTTCAAAGAAAAGAGTCTTTATTTGGAAAACTTTTCCCCTATAAAGTTTCTCCCACCAAAATACAAGCATAATACAATAGCAAAATAAATCCTCTTTTTTCTCCCTCAGTCCTCTGCATCCTCCCCCCCCCTCACAAATTTCTTTAACCTCCACTTGACTCTGGCTGTTGGAGCAGTGGCACAGGCCCCTTTTTATCCTGTGCCTGGAATACTTTTTTTTTCCCTTAGAACGGTCCAGAAGCATTTCCAGATGAAGACAACCCCAAAAAGTAGGGATCCACGGCGCAGCACCCCAAAGGATACATGGGCCCCAACGGGTGGAACTCCAACTCCCATTGGGCCCTTTAAATCGGGGGGCACCCTCAACCCGGGGAGGCTGCCATTTTGCACCCAGGGGGGAATCCCTGTGTATGATCTCTCCCCCCGCCCCCTTTACAAGGATCCCAGCTGGGGGAGGGGTCCCCGTCATCCCCACCTTGGGGGAAGCGGACAACAAACCTTTTTTGTTGCATAATTGTGGCATGTTAGAATAAAAAAAAAAATTGTTTACCAGGACTAAAAAAAGTTTTACATTTTACACAGTCAAATTGGGAACCATGATGGTACAGTTTGGGTTTCCATCAACTACCCCATGAAAGAACCGGGAATCCATTTACAACCCCCCAGACAGGCCATCCAGAAAACCCCCCAAAATGACCCCCTTCTCCCCAAAAAGTGTTATGTGGTGACCCTTTGGGCTGGTCCCCGCCCCCGGGGGAAAAAAGGTCTTAAACGGATCTCCCTCTGGGAAATGTGCCACTGGCCAAATGCGTAATAACGCCCCACAATGCAGGTTATGGCATTTGGGAAATCATTAAAATAAAGTCAACCCAACGGTACCAAAGGGTTTTCAAGAGACATAAAAGGGGTCCCCGCTTATCTAGGTCCTAATAGCCCATGTCCACAACCATATATAAAGACAAGAAGCACCAGTACTCTAAAGACTTGGACCTTGGTCCTTTAACATGGATATCGGGAGCACCACACACTCCTTTCCAGCGACCTGAGGATGTCTCACAGGGCAGCTCGATCAACTGTGTCGAATGCTTTGCGAAAATCGACAAAGGCTGCAAAGAAACTCTGCCCATATAATTGCGTTTGCGCTCCATGTGACCCTTAGTGCCAGGGATGCCGATGGTGACTGGCATAAAAACTAGACTGTTCTGGTTGCTGGTAGGTGAGCAAGTGATCATGGATCCATTGGGGGATGACCCTAGCAAAAACCTTTTACCTGGCACCAAGAGCAGTGTTATCCCCCTGTAGTTGCTGCAATCCAGTTGATCACCCTTCCCTTTCCAGATAGGGATGACAAGTCCGTTTTCCAGTCAGTTGGGATGATGCCAGTCTCCCAGATGGAAGAAAGATTGCTTGCAATGCCAGGAGGACAGCCTTACCACCAGCCTGGAGAAGTTCACCCGGATACCACAGATCCCTGCAGTCTCAAACCCAGTCTCAGCTGGTTCACCAACTATGCAATCTCAGTGAGAATGGTAGTTCACAGCTAATTGGAGGATCAGCCTCAGAACAGTGGACCCAGAGATATCCAACGTCCTAGCCTGAGGATCAGCTTTAAACAACGGCTCAATGCTTAGCCAGCCCAGCAGGTCACAACTGCAGTGTCATCTGTAAGGACCGTTCCATCAGCTGCCCTGACTGCAACTCTCTGAGGAACAGATTCAGATGTACATAATGCTTTGATTCCTCTGTAAGCAGGACGTGGGTCACTAGACCACAGATGGTGTGTCACTTGCTCACAGATTCTTCTAACAAACACCTCTTTATCTGCCATCAGAGCCCTCACAGCCGTCCCTCTCAGTTTCTGTACAGACCAGAGTTGGCATTGAGCCATGTGCTGTGACTCTTATCGATGATATCCAGGGGTGCCCTGAGAGATGAAACACCTCCTTCTGGGAACACCAGTACCACCAACACAACCCTCAGCAACCTTCAGGGGGCTTGTCATGGAAGGACTTTCACATCACATTAGGATCAGCAGTTGTTTCTAAATCTGAAAGTTCCTCATACAAACTGCATGCAAACTCATTAGAAACAGCCTGGTCTTGGAGTCTAGCCAAGTCCACCCGGGATTGCCATAATCTTATAATACGCTCGTTGAAAAGGTGACATTGGATACCATTGGAAGAGAGACAATCGCTACAGCAACAGCTACTCCCCGAGTATGACAGCCATCTGACTGACCAGACCAATAAAAGGTGTATCAACTGACAGAGATCTGGCTGGTCCCCAGTCTGTGCACCAGAGAGTGCAGCCACTGAAATCACGGATTTTACGCAGCTCCTCCGACAAGCAGAGGAAGACGTTCCATACACCCCACCCATATGGGCCCCCTCAAATTGGGACCAGACTGCTGCCGTGCAGGGCAAGCGCCTTAGCACCACACCAGTTTCAATCCCCAACAGACCTGACCCTATTGACTCTCCAACAGTTTCGATTCTTCGGGGATGGGGCTCCGAGGCTTTCCCCTTCCCTTCATGATGTGAGCAGCCTTCCCATGGGCAGCTGCAGCAGAGCTACTCCCGCGGAGAGCAAAAAGGAGTCCTTTCTGTAGTCTTGGAGCTTTGTGAAGTTTTTTACAGTGGCTGGAGTGCCAATTCTGCCACCAACTCCTATGTTTTCCCCTGCAAGTTGGAGGAACACTTGCAGGGCTAGATCGGTTAACATCATACCCAAGACACATGATGAAATTGCTTGCGTACTAAAGTGACTTTAGCTGCAGGTGGAAGTCCCATTTACTTTATGGTGCCAAGCAGAGTTGCGTTGCATTATAGCAGTCTTTAGCCGCGAAAGCCTTGAAGAAGCTGTCTGTTGTTATGGTCCTGCCTTTGTCCAGTCTGTTAGCGGTTAAGGAACATCATATCTTTGATTGTCGGTACAACAAATAGTTTTAGCAGGCATCAGCCACAGTGCTGCTCTTGTGAAAAGAATGGAGATAGACGGCATCAACTCACAGAGGGAGGGGCAAGTTCATTGTAACATGTGAATGTCACTAAGAGAATAAAACCGAATAATAAAAAACAGGTGCTAACTTTTACAAGTTGCCAAATGTTACACGGATGTTTCAGACACAAATCAAATGTATGTTTTAATCATATTATAGTAATAATAATAATAATAATAGCAGCTCACTACCAAAACATGGCCCTCTAATCTCAAACTCAGACTGTTGGGTTATTAGGCAGCGGTTCTTACTTCTATACCATTCAAGAACACATTTCAGTTTGGGTTTTTAACTCATTGACAGCAGCATGTAAATTATTTTTTTCGGATATATTCTTGAATAAAGTGCATTGTTTATTTGATATTTGACTAAAGTCTTCACACATTATATTCTTCTCATCATTATTATTACACTTTGGAAAAGTTTCTGCATTAGGTATGTGTTCAGCATTTCTTGCCTCACATTTCCTTTCATCTACACTAACCCTGATCTTTGAGACACGGAACACACATGAAATTAATGTATTCCAAATAACGATATACTGTATTATTTATTCTATACAACTCCAGGAACCTCAAATGCAGATAAGGAGCCTTGGCTTCAGCTGGGAGAACGTTTTTGCCTGAGTTGAGCTCCGTCAAAGGGATGGGACAGCAGGCTGCTTACTGCTTTTGCTGATCAACACATTTACAAAACAAAAGATGCTAATGGAGGTGCAAAGGAATTTTCGTAGGCTTCAGTAATTCTAGTGTTAACAGATGTTAAGAATTACAAAGTTAAATAAATAAGGCGTGCGGGTAAAACAGGTACGATGAGCATCCATTCATTAATAACCTGTTTATTTTGCTTATAGGTAGGGTTCACTTTTGCATAAAGTATTTATTTATATGGATAGTTTATTTTTCAGTTTAAAATGACAAACTGTTCTGCTTTGATAATTTTCAAATCCGATTTTGATCCTCCAGCTAGGATATTGGACATCTCTGGGTATCGGCTCTTGAGGCTGACCTCCAATTAGCTTAGAACCACTCAATCTCACTGAGATTGCACAGGGTGGTGAACCGGCTGTAGGTAGTGAAAACTGCAGGGTTCTGTGGTATCCAGGGTAAACTTCTCTATGCTAGTGGTAAGGCTGCCTAATTGCATTGCAAACAATCTTTGCTTCCATTTGAGAGGTGGCATCATCCCAACTGACTGGAAAATGGGACTTGTGATCCCTATTTTCAAAGAAAGGTGATCGCCTGGCAACATCAGGGGATAACACTGCTCGGTGCTGGGTAAGTTCCTTGCTGCCTTGTGGGACATTCTGAGACTTTGTGGGATCCCAAATTTTCTGGTTATCATGGTTGGCCTGTACACTGATACTGTGAGTGCTTGTACAGAGTGGAGGCAGAACCTCTGAATTTTTCCCAGTTAATTATGGGCTTCATCTGGAGTGTGTTCTTGCTCCTACTCTGTTCAATGCTTGCATGGGCTGGGTGTTAGGCGGGGTTGCAGAGTTCAGGGGCTGGGGCATCTATTGGTGAAAAAGACTCGTGATCTTGACTTTTCTGACAATGTAGCGATCTTTGTGGAGTCAAGGGAGGTTCTGATCAGGGCTCTCGAGAGACTGGCGGGAGTCTGAGTGTCTGGGCTTATAGAATGTCCCTGGATAAAAACCAAGATCCAGACCTTTAATGACCTCGGCAGTCATCAGCATGTCTCTGTCTGCGGAGACATTTATGGGGCATGAGGTCACTGGAAGAGTGCGTGGCGCTCCTGACACCTTTGCAAAGGATAAGGTCCAACTCTTTGGAGCTGGAGTGCTTCCTGGCTGCCTATGTGGTCGTGAGACATGGATGCTATCCACATAATTATGATGTGTGGATTTGTGTGTATATAAATATATATATAGGTTTATTGTTAGTCAATCATTGTCCAACTCACAATATCCTAACACAGGGTCAATGGGTCTGCTGGAGCCAATCCTAGCCAATACAGGGCTACAAGGCAGGAGCAAACCCCAGGCACGGCGCCAGCAACGCAGGGGCACACACACACACCAATCACACACTAGGGACAATTTAGGGTTGCCAATGCACCTAACCTGCATGTCTTTGGACTGTGGGAGGAAACCGGAGCACCCGGAGGAAACCCACAAAGACATGAGGATAACATGCAAACTCCACGCAGGAGGACCCGAAGTGAACCCAGGTCTCCTTACTGCGAGGCAGCAGCGCTACTACTGTGCCACCGTGCCGCCCTAGGTGTATTGTAACAGAACAAAGGACAAGAGTAAAGAGTTGGGATACCAAGACAGCCATCTTATATATTTGGAGGCAGTGAGATTAAAAATAAAAACATGCAAAATATTGTGTCATTGTCTATACAGACATCAGTTCAAGACGGAAATGTTCAAAGATAGTTGAGCTTCCAGTTTTGGCCCCTTCTGACAGGAAGAGGCAGGTCCAGGTGGACAAACACTGGAAGTGACGTTAGAGGTGTCCTAGCCTTCAATTAACTGATCTACAGAGGGAGAAAAAGAGAGAGAGGCATCAGGACATGGCGCCATCCCCTGCAGCTGCAGTACAATTACAGTCAGTAGGACCGTTTTGGTGTCCTCTATGTGTATGCGCATGATAGTTTCTAGTATACATATATTAGTCAAATACCTAAGTTTGATAAGGACCTTACGAGAATTCCTATCTGAGGAACAATAATGTCTTGTTCTCCTGCCACTGTATATCTCCTCAAGAGTCCATATCATAAAAAGACTTCACAGTCAGGAAGCCTTTGTCTTTTCCAACCATTAACCACTAAAGGAAGCACTGCTGTGTTGACCTGAAGTGTGTCAATACTTTTGCCTCTCTGTTGGAATTCACTTCCCATGCTTTCTCAATTATATTTACCACAACCATGACAAGCAAAGGGGAATCCCTGGCCGATATTCCAAAACTTCTTCACATCTTTGTTTGCATATTTTTCAATATCTAAAGATATAGAAAAATATACATGTATATAGATAAGTACACATGCACATTTTATATATTTATATAATTATATACAATGTATAGATTTACATCTATTGTTCAACAGACAGTAGTTTATATTATAACTGAGTTTTGCTGCCTTCTGTATTTTCAGCCAGTGATACAAACATCATCACAAAGATTGCCTTGGCTTAGCTATTTTAAAACAAAAGGCTTGACCTTTACAGTAAATTTACTGACCTACATGTACCATCATACTATGGATGTCTGTCAACAGACCACTGGTGCATGACAATGCCAGTTTGAACAAATGTTATAAAGTTGTCAGCCCAACAAAATGCTAAATAATCTGATATGCCTCGTAAGACTCTACATAAAATTAGAATTTTGAAATGTGAATGATATGGATGGCACAAACATCACAACCAAGAAAAAAGAACTTTGTAGAAATAAATGGACTGCACACGTCATTTTGTCACATGAAAGAACATGTAACAATAAAAATTACTTTGTAAAAATATTTTCTTTTGTTTAGATTTTTTTAAATTGATTTTTGAATGTATATAATGTGGAGCCGACCCGGACACAGACAGACGGACATGTTGTTCAATACCACCACACGTTTTATTTACAACTATTTACAAATATAATAATGGTCACTTAGGACTGAGTCCCATGCACAAACCCCAATAATCTCAGTCCTGAGACAAATGCCTTCTTTTAGGCCGCCTCCACTCCTCTTCTGCCTTGTCCTAATTCCACCCGACTCAAGCCTCGAATGAAGGAGCGGCCCCTTTATCATGACCGGATGAGCTCAGGTACTTCCAACACTCCCCGTTGCACGTCCCAGCGTGGCGGAAGTGTCGGCTGTTCTCTCGGCAGCTCTCCTTATTCTTCCCCAGCACTTCCTGGTGTGCAGAAGTGCTGAGGTAACTGGTCCCAAGGCATTGAGGCGCCTCCTGGCGGTGACCACGGGCCCCACAGGTGAGGCTTCCATGCCCCAAACCCCGGGCCCCCAGAGCAACCAGGAAGGCGGCCCCCACGTGATCCAGGGTGGGCCTTGACCCTCTTCCGGTCCCTCACGGCATCCCGGCCGGGTCGTTGCCCCTGGCATCCCTGACAATAATTACTAGAAATGACAAGACATGAGAAAACATTATTACTTACGTACATTGCTGATAGGGAATAGTATTTGTAAAAACTCAATAATGACAGATCAAGGTGTGGAATAGAATGGACAGATAGACAGAAGAAGGACTGGTCACTGATTGTCATAAGAAAAATTTACATTTTTTAAGTCTCACAAACATTTGATGGTTATCATGATTATTTAAAGTAATATGCGCCATTTTCATATCGTGTTCTTAATACGTTTCAGTTATGTAGCTGGTTCCTTTTGACTGTTTATGGCTATTTTTTTTGTCTATTTTGCATTATTGTGTTTTATTTATGTTTACCCTTTTGATCTTGATTTTGTTCTTTTTTCTTCACATCTTTATCACTTACTATCTTTCCATTTTTATGTTAAAAGTCATTACAACTATTAAGTATTTCCTTTTGTTACTTTATTTTTCCTTTTACCATGTATTTTAACCCTATGTTTTCTGTAGTTTTCTGCATTATTCTCCTGCCTTTTTTAAATATATACCCTATCTTACTGTTTATTTCAAACTCAAATTTTCTGCACTTTATTACTCTTCAGCTTAGTTTCATCCTTTCTGACTTTATATGCATCAAGAGTGCAATGAAGGTCAGGTCAGGTTAACAAGCATGCACTGATCAGACATTGTCGCATCCACCACATGACAAAACAGCTCAGGATCCTGGTTGGCAACCCCAGGCAAAAATGCGGTCCAGTCTCACCCTTCAAAAATGACCCTCCTATCTGCCACAGCCAGGTGTTATGTGGGAGTTCCCTAGACATGGTCCAGCCAATTGGGTCCTCAACAATGAGGATCCTGTGAGCCGGATCACCCTCAAGGAATCGTGCCACATGGCTGTAGTTCTGTAACTGACGCTCCTTCACAATGGAGGTAATGTGTCTCATTCAGGACTCCATGAGAAACCACTCATTCAAACCACCTGTACCAAAGGATTCTCCGAAGAGACACTGTACCAAAGGGTCAGTCTTTGTCTCAGGTCACTGGATAGCATCCATGTCTCGCAACCATATAGCAAGACAGGAAGTAACAGGACTCTAAAGACTTAAACCTTTGTCTTTTGCATAGATATTGGGAGCACCACACACTCCTTTCCAGCAACCTCATGACCCCATGCATTCCCCAAACCGACTACTGACTTCATAGGAAGAGTCACCACAAACATGAATGTCACTGCCATGGTAAGTAAACTTCTCGGCAAGGTCGACACTCTCTCCGCAGACAGACACATTGTTGATGGCTGTGTCTATAGAAAGCCCCAATCTAAGTCTCCATTGACTCTACGAAGATCACAGTATCATCAGCAAAGTCAAGATCAGTGACCTTGCCCAACACTCCCGTCCATGCAAGTATTGAACAGAGTAGGAGCACACTTCTGGCGAACACCAGAATCAACTGAAAAAACACAGAGCTTCTGCCTCCACTATTTACAGCACTCACAGTATGAGTTTTTAGGCCAGCCATGATATCAGGAACCTTGGGGGATCCGCAGAAGTCTCTGGATGTCCCACAGGGCAGCTCAATCAACCGAGTCAAACACTATGAAAATCGACAAAGGCTGCAAAGAAACTCTGCTGATATTTGCATTTGTGCTCCATGAGGACCTTCAGTGCCAGTATGTGGTCGATGGTTGACTTGTTAGGCATAAAACCAGACTGTTCCTGTCACTGGTAGGTGAGCAAGTGATCCTATTGAGGATCAAAAAAAATGTAAAAAAGTCATGTTTATTCACCGTTTCCTTTTAAATTTCACTACATCTGACACAGGCACATGAAAAATGTGTTTAAGAAAAACAATAACAAAGCTATAACTGGACAAAATCTGAGGTAGTAGCAATACTTTTTTCCATTTTTGAAAAAAAAAACAAAACATTTTGGTCATATCCGACCTAGGTACACATCAATGTGCATAAAAAATAGTGCACAGTATTGACAATAACATTTGTTTCTCTCTATCTGACCCAGGTACATCACAAAGTACATTTTATAGAATAAGAACTATCAATGCTATTAAAGCTATCAGTGCACAAACCCATAATAAGTGATACAATTAACTAACACACATGAATACAATGTCTACTGCACACTGAGGGAACACAGGTTTGTTTTAAATCACCACATGTGTGATTAGCAGTGCCTCTTCTGTAAACGGTGGCGGTACACATATGTTGTGTTTTGGTCAAGTTTCAGGTACATAAGGTATATAGAGACAGGGGGTCCTAGTTTTACATGTTTTGTTTATTTGATGAAAAAAACACGTTTAAAATTTGAAATTGACAAATCATCAAGTATAATGATAATTGTTTATATTTATATAGCACTTTACAAACTCCCGGGGAGGACTTGGGATGTAAACTCATAAGCTCCTTTTTTACAGTCAGCGGCACTACTGTTTGTGCTATCTGCATAGGTGTACTGTCCTCCATAATATTGTGTGATGGTTTAAACATACAAACACAGAAATTCTGAAATTGAAGAAAATAACTGCAGGTTAATAACAAACTCTACATTCTACAAAAAAGTTGCTATGTATTCCCACAAAGCAATCAGTGCTTAATTTGGTTGAAGAAAATTCTAAACGTTTTGCATGTTTTCATCAAAAGCAGTCTTTCTAATTCATTCTTTGCTTTGAGTATCAATATTTCATCATCATCCTCTTAACAGATTCCTCTTGAATCTGCAGGAATTTCATGAGTGGAGGGCCGATCAATCATATGAAGAGAAGTTAAATTCTGCTCTGTACTTGTAATTATTATATTGTACCTGAGGGATTACTTGTGTTCTGTTCTGTGTATTTTATTGTATTTACCCCCATTTTTTGTCACCCACTGGCCTAACCTACCTGGAAGGGGTCTCTCTCTGAACTGCCTTTCCCAAGGTTTCTTAAATTTTTTTTCCCTTACAAGGGTTTTTTGGGAGTTTTCCTTGTCTTCTTAGATAGTTAAGGCTGGGGTTGTCAAAGGCAGGGACTGTTAAAGCCCATTGTGTCACTTCTTGCGTGATTTTTGGGCTACATAAAATAAATTGTATTGTATTGTATTAAAAGTGCGGAGACAGTGCTTGTCAGTAACAAGGCTCTCATTGAGGTAACAATTGGATTAATTTGCAAAATCGATATTAACATTGATTTTCTGAAACTGGAATACAACTAAGACTCAGCACACAATTGATTATAAAATCATTTAATATGTAGTTGATGCCATGACCACGAGGTACCAGCACGTACCTTCACAAAAAAACACTGTATCACATACTACTACCACAACACTTCTAGACACACAACAGCGCACTGCATTGTGGGCTGAATGTTGCTAGGCTACGTGAGTATTGCATTCATGGTCTGTATTACTGTAGGAAAATTTATGTAGGAATTTCTGAAAGGCTCACAAAGTGTGTTTTTCTAATTTTTTCTGTGTTTCTGGCTGAACCACAGGCTGGGCCACTCAGAGGTTGCTCCTGGGCCACATGTGACCCTGAGGCCACCATTTGAATAGGCTGGCCTTACAATAACATCCAAGAGCATAATGAATTTTTAAATTACTTACTCATTTAGGTTAGAGTTATTTGCAATGTATTTTTTGGTCTGTAGTACATGTTTTTGTGTGGGATACTGTGGTGGTGTGCCATTTTACATTACCATTTATTTTTTAATTCTTGAGCATACTGAATGCAAATAAAAAATTCTGATGTATATGAGATATATGGCATTAAAAGTTTAACAGAAACTGAAAGCCATGTTAAGGCCTAAACTAACAGCTACGCTCTTTCACAGAAAGTAAAAGATGCTAATCTCATTCCCAGATCAGGATCACATATTTCTCTGGCAACTAAATGAACAAATTGTCTTTCAGTCTATTCCTATATCTTCTCTAATGGCTTCTTTTTGCATCAACTTTTGTTGTCATTACTTTCACCTCCAGCTGGTTCCTTCTCTTCTACTCCTGTATTTGTTTTGTATATTTGAAATCTTCTTTTCTACTTTTCAGTATGAGAATCTCCTTTATCTGTGTTTCATTTTGTTGTTTATATTGAAACAGCCCTTCATTAATTCTCTCATCATCATTCATGTAGCAACTTTGAGCTTACTCTTCAAAAAATAATACGAAAAAGACTGATAATGAGCATCTGACAAAATCAATTTGTTTTTCACAAACTTAATGCACATCCTACTCACAAATTTGACTTTTCTGCGGCATAAACTAGCATGATAAAAATAGTTTTAATTACAAAAAAGTATTTTTTAAAGTAAGTAAGCAAAACACTAAGACAAATTATATTTTTCTAAGTTCAACCAGTTTAACATGTATTTTATTTCTCTTGTGTTATTATTTAACAGGTGTTTTATTATAGCACAGAGGAAGTTTTAGTTTTATTACTCTTATTTTTATTTATTTTGTTTTATTTTATGCATACATCTGTAATACAAATCGAATGTGCTTGTAATTTTTGGACAGACTTGACTTCTAGGGACAGCTCTTCTTCCACCCACATATTAGTATTACTTTTCACATTGAAATAAATTCCTTATTTACTCTGTTGCCACCAAGAGAATTAAAACTTGTATAATAGATGAGAAATATGAAATTGTGTTTTATATAGCAGAAACATCTTTCAATATATATAATTATATGTTTCAATTAATTTCTAAAAGGGAACATTTAAATTCAGACAACTAACAATCACTTTAAAAACTTTTCTTTAAAATTTAATATGTATTAGAGCACATATACATTTATATGTATGTTTTTGCATATGTACAAGTCAAATTCTTGAGAATGAATTCAGTTATAGCAATTTTTTTGGTCCTGGTCAATTTCTATAGAAATAGTGTAAAAGAGCCTCATTACAGCAGGGTTGATTTTATCTGCAAAATTCAGTACAACAAAATCATTTTTCACAAAAAAGCAGTAAAACCCACATATTTGTATTGTATTCAGGAGCTCCGCTGATCAGCCAATTAGATTGCATGTTTATGTCACTTGGTTTACTTGATAGTTGTCATACTCTTGCAACAGAGGAGAGCTCAAGAAGGGTTCCTGCAGAGGCATTATAGGTGTATCTAGGGACAGGATAACTGTCAATCAAATATGACTTCAGCTGCACTTGCGGAGCTCTGGAGGCTTTGCTGAGCACATTGATCAAATTGAGGATTAAAATTTGGCTTGCCCTTTAGCAAAACTCCTGTTACACACTGACCATGGTTCTTTGACTTGGCTTCTAATTTTCAAGGAACCTGAGGGCTAAATGGCTACGTAGCTTGAGAAGCCTCAAAGGTTTAATTTTCAAGTACATCACAGAGCTGGGAGCCAGCATGCATACAATGATGCTCTGCCTCGCCACCCCTTTTGCAGAAACCGACTACCACCACTATTCAGGAAGTGAGCCACTTTGGACCAATGCATCTTGTCTCTAGCCTGCGAGAGGAGCCACACTGGTAGCACTGGACCCAGCTGAAGTAGGCAGAGCACAAGCTGCAGATCCAGTGCTTTCAAGGGTTTGACAGTGGGTTGGAGTCTGTTGCACACCAGATAACAGAGAACTGTCCCAGATGAGTACCACGGCAAAGGCCTACAGGTCTCAGCTTAACAGCCTTGAATTACACAACAACATTTTATATTTCAAATGGGTGGAGCCTTCCCAGGGATCAAGGCTCTGGCAACTTATGGTTCCTCAGCACTCCAGAAGACCGCTGTCCATGGTCTGGTGGGGGCGGCACAATTAGGAGTGGCAAAGTCCCCACAGCGGCTAAGTGAAAAAATTTTACTAGGCTGGCTGCTAAAGGAATGTGGATCTGTAAGTGGGGACTTGCACCACTGGTACCTGCCTACAAGGGGCCTACAGATCGCTACCACCCTTTGCAATAATATTAAGTAGGAGCACCCATGTAGAGTTGATATAGACATCCTTGGCTCTTTCCCATGCACTGGCGATGGAAACCACTTGTGCTGGTCGCCATGGACTTCTTCATCAAATGGCCAGAGGCTTTTCCGGTCCCTAACCAGAGTGTCACCACAATAGCTAAAAAGCTTGTAGCTGAAATGTTTTGCTGCTTTGATGTACTGTGGTGTTATGGGTCCACAGCTCGCTGAGCAAAGGCCGTTTCTTTTTAAATAAATAATCACGCTTTCTGAGGGGCGTAGTAAACCATAACAAGCCGCGGGGCGATCTGCGGTGTGGCCCGTTTCTCAATTTTGACTGAGGGA